>NW_027555444.1:0-45176 GCF_003287225.1 Phascolarctos cinereus
AAGTAGTAGATACTCTGAAAAAAAAATAGCATTGAGGAGATGAAGCTGAAAACTTCACTGTTACAACAAAAAAACATTAGAGCAAAGTCAAAAGAGAGCAGAATTAGAAAAACTTGGGAGATAACTACAATCAAAAACAATTGACCTAGACAACAGACTTCAGAGATAATCTCAGAATCGTTAAATTTTTTTTGAATAAAAAAAGGGCTAAATTTCAGGAAATCACAAAAAAGTACCAAAGAGGTAGTTTACAGCATTAGATAATCTAATAAAAAAATGCATTTAGAGGAACGAAAAGGCAAAAATATTAAGAGATATAATAAAAGTAGGAAGGCAAGGAACTTGGCTTTACCATATCTCAAACTATATTACAAAGCAATAATTACAAAAACAATCTGATACTAGATAAGAATAAACAGAAAAAGGAGATCAGTGGAATGATTAGATAATGGAGACTTAGGAACATGGGCGCCCAAAAGTCTACTGGTAAATAAATCCAAGAACACAAACTGCTTGAGAAGTTCAGTAGGAGCTGCTGGGAAAACTAGAGAGTGGTTTGGTTTAGGGGTGAAAAAAGCATTAGTTTGGAATCTTAATATAATTCCAGATGGGTAAATGATCTCAATATAAAAGCCATACCAGGAAAGTATTACAGGAAAATGGAAGACTATATATTTCACTACTGTGGATTGGGGGAAAATTTATAACCAGAAAGAGATTTTGTTTAAATGTTTGTTGGGAAATTAACAGGATCATAGATTTATTAGCTAAAGGGATCTTTAAAGGCCATCTAGGTCAATCCTCTCCTTTATTTTATAGATAAGAAAACGGAAGCTCAAATAAGGCTCAGTGGCTAGTGAGTCAGAGGCAGAATCTGAACCCAGTTCTTCCTACCTCCAAATCTGGCACTCAATCTACAGTACCAAAGCTTTTTACCTCCTTTGTGGTTTCTTCTCTGTGAGCTGGATGACTGGGATCCTTTGAACACTCCTTATGACCTGAGAAAATGGTACCTTAAATAAAAGGTATTAACAATTTTTTATAAGTAGTATTAAACTATTTACGGTTTGGATCACTGAAAAACCCCAAAGAAATTGGACATTTCCACATACCAAGTTAATAGAAAAAGAAGATTGAACATAAAACTGCAGATGTCTATTACATACAGCTTTTCTTTTATATATAAGTCTAACCTGTAATTTTCACAGCTACCTGTTTGTCTGTGTTTCTTTCTGGACTTACCTTTGTTCTCTCTTTTGCTTTTTTTTTAAGATGCCTCAATTACCTTTTTTTTCCTTTCCTTTTGTTATCTTATCCTTCTATTCCCTTTCTACCCTTTCCCAATTGGGAAACAAGAAAAAGAAAAACAAAGCCCTTGTGACAAATATTCATTAAGTCAAGCAACATAAATCATCAAACTTCCTTCGAGGCAAAATGTATGTTTTTTGCTACTGCAAAAAGAGCTGTAATAAATATTTTTGTACATATAGGTCCTTTCCCTTTTTCTTTGATCTCTGGGGTATAGGCCTAGGAGTGATTTAGCTGGGTCAAAGGGTAGGCACAATTTATTAATTTGGGGGGCATAGTTCCAAATTGCTTTTCAGAACACTTGAGCCATTTCACAGCTCCACCAAGAATGCATTAGTGTCACAACAACTCATTCAGGTAGGGAGCCTAAGTAGTATTATCTGTATGTTATACCTATGGAAGCAAGACTCAGAAAGGTTGGGCAATCTGCCCAGGTTCACAAAACTACTGAGTGGCAGAGTTAGGACTCAAACCCAAATCTCTAACTCCAAATCCAGTTATTCTCCTGTCACACCATGCTATGTTGCATAGAGGTTACCTGCACATCACTAAAATTTAACAAAGCTAAAACCTCTTTTCTTTGAAAAAACAACAACAACAATAACAACACCTTCCCATTCACCCACAAGGAGCTACTGCTACAGACAGAATGGAAAGAAACAGCAAAGCCTCAAAAGGCCATTTGCCAAGTTCCAGAAGACTAGATACCAGGACTTTCCTTCTCAAAGAGCAACGACCAATCGCCATCAGTGCCTTTCCTTGTAAAACCAGACAGTCTCTTTTGGTATCTCTCCAGCTGGCAGTTCTTCTGCATCTATTACCCTTCTCATCACCCACTCAGGTCTTCAGCTGGCATTATATACTATTCTACTTCCCTGTTCCCCTACTTTAGATAGAATTGCAAGTATCTGCCCCATAGTGCCCTTCCTGGGCTCTGTATCATTTCATTTTTAGTTGTTGTTTAGTCATTTTTCAGTCATGTCCAACTCTTCAGACCCTTTTGGGTTGTGTCATCCCCCCCCCAAAAAAAGATACTGGTTTGCCATTTTCTTCTCCAGCTCATTTTACAGATAAGGAAATTAAGGCAAAGAGAGTTAAGTATTTTGCCCAGGGTCACACAGCTAGTAAGTGTTTGAGGCTGGATTTGAACTCATATCTTCCTGTCTCCACGCTCAGCACTTTCTCTACTATGCCACCCAGCTGCCCCATCATTTTATTTGCTATCCATGAAAAGTTACCCCTTTGTAGGACTCCCTCTAATTTAATGGAAGTAAAAAAGTTGGCTATCTAGGAATTTATTTTTAGAGACAAACATAGGGAAATTGTCCTAATTATGTGAGTTTTCCCTTCGGTAGGGGAGGGAACTTGCTGTTGTGGAAAGAACACTGGTCTTGGAGTCAGAAGACTTGAGCTGCAAGCCAGGCTCTGCTGTTAATCACCCATAGAAACTTGCAAAGTCACTTTCCCTTTTGGAGTGTCTGTTTCCTTCTCTGTTAAGTGAGGGAATTGAACTAGATGATCTCTAAGGTACCTTCCTGTTTTGATCTCCTATGATTCTGGGAAATGCTGTACAGATATCTGTTTCGGGCCAGAGAACATGTTTTATTCAAGTAACTCAACAGTGAAGGCTAACTGTGTCATTTCTAATCCCTTTTCCATAGAGGGATCTTCCTTTTAGCATGGCCTTTGTGCCATCCTTTGAAGAAGCCAATGCTTGGGGAGCAGGAGCTAAAAAAGTAGATGGCAGGGGTTACTCAGGGCGAAGGACTAGCAGGGTGTGAATGATGAAGCCACAAGAGATCTAAATATTGGGACAGTGCTTTGTTGAATAGGCTAACCATAAAGTTAAGACTGAATGGAACATGGAATTGGGAAAGAACAGAGGATTTGGGGGAAGGGACACTAGTGAAGATGAAAAATAGGTTTAAGAGCAATAAGACAGAGGGAAAGACTGAAGGCAGAGGATCAGTATTATTTAGTACATTTCAAATTTAACTTGGTACCCCTCTATCACTGCCCTGATTGTCTGGGTCTCTTTCTAAATTTCCTTCTGTTTTCTTCTGCTTATTTCTTAAATGATTAATTAGTACTCTTTTCTTCTTCTTCTTCTTCTTCTTCTTCTTCTTCTTCTTCTTCTTCTTCTTCTTCTTCTTCTTCTTCTTCTTCTTCTTCTTCTTCTTCTTCTTCTTCTTCTTCTTCTTCTTCTTCTTCGTATCACTATCATTTGCAAGCCCAAAAAAACCTTGGAATCAGAGAGAGGAATTTTAGAGTTCAAGGTCATGGAAATGGAAGAGCTTTGGATGAGGATGAGGTCATCATTTCATCCTATGAGTGGATGAGAAAGAGTAGATGTGGATGTCACATGATGTTGAAGAGGATAGTCAGCATATACCAAAAAAAAAACCCAAAACAAACCCCCCCAAAACTCTGGATAAACCCCTTTCCCTGGCATGCCTAAGACTTCTAGGATATCTGTATAAAAGAGGAGGCATTTCCTAATAAGATAAGTCACATGAGTAAAGAATAATTTCTACAAAGGCTTCAAAATATAAAGGAAACATGGAAAATTTTCAGAATTCTAATCAATGCCAAAACCAGTCATGACCAGAACAAAATCATAGCAACCAATCATAACTGATGGTGAAGCATGCTTCCCATCTATCATCAGAAAGGAGGTAGACTAAAGATATGAAATGAGGCACTGTTGATTACTTGATTATACTTATTTTTTATAAGGAGGATTTTATGGGACAGAGGAAGATGGAGTCAGTGGGAAGTAACAGTAATGTAGAAAAAAGAAAAGAATGAAAAAATTTTTTAAAAAGTTACTGCTTCCCATTATACCTTGAAAAATGGCAAAAATAACTAAAAAATGGGATCAATGTTAGAGGGACTATGGGAAGGCAGGCACAATGATAGAATATTGGTAGAACTAAGAATTGTTGAACAGTTCTGGATTATACTTTGGAATTATGCAAGATAAGTTGTATTTTTGACCTCTTGACCTAGTGATCCCAACACTAGGCATATACCCTATAGAAATCAAAGACAAAGTTTCAATACATTCTAAAGGACCAATAGCGGCTTCTTTTTTTTAATATAAATTTATTTATTTTTAGCTTTCAACATTCACTCCACAAGTTTTTGAATTCCAAATTTTCACCCATCTCCCCCTCCCCCACCCCAAGATGGCATGCATTCTGAATATCCCTTCCCCTAGTCTGTCCTCTCTTCTATCTCTCTCCCCTTCTCTTATCCCCTTCCCCTTCTATTTTCCTGTAGGCAGGATAGACTTCTGTACCCCATTTCCTGTATTTCTTATTTCCCAGTGCATGTGAAAACATTTTTTTAAACATGTTTTTAAAACTTTGAGTTCCAAATTTTCTCCCTTCCTCCCTCCCCACCCACCCTCATTGAAAAGGCAAGCAACTCAATATAGGTTGTACATGTGCAGTTATGCAAAACACTTCCATAGTAGACATGTTGTGAAAAACTAACTCTATTTCCCTTAATCCTATCCTGCCCTCCCATTTATTCTACTTTCTTTTGACCCTGTCCCTCCTCAGAAGTATTTACTTCTGATTACCCCTTTCCCAATCTGCCCTCCTCTCTATCACCCCCTGCTCTCTTGTCCCCTTCTCCCCCAGATTTCCATACCCAATTGAATGTGTATGTTATTCCCTCCTTAAGCCAAATCCTATGAGAATAAGATTCCTCATTCCCTCTCACCTTCCCCTGTTTCCCCTCCACTGTGAGAGACTTTTCTGTTTTTTTTTGTGAGATAATTTACCCCATTCTACCTCTCCCTTTCTTCTCCAGTATCATCCTCTCTCATCCCTTAATTTTATTCTCCAGATATGACCCCTTAATCTTCAACTCACCCTGTGCCCTCTATCTATATACATACATACAATTTTTTTTCCTTCAACTACCCTAATACTGACAAAGTCTCATGAGTTATAAATATCATCTTTCCATGCAGGAATGTAAACAGTTCAATCTTAATAAGTCTCTTATGATTTCTCTTTCCTGTTTACCTCTTCATGTTCCACTGGAGTCCTGTATTTGAAAGTCAAATTTTCTGTTTAGCTCTGGTCTTTTCATCAGAATGCTTGAAAGTCCTCTATTTCACTGAATGACCATTTTTTCCCCTGAAGGATTATACTCAGTTTTGCTGGGTAGGTGATTCTTGGTTGTAATCCTATCTCCTTTGCCCTCCGGAATATTATATTCCATGCCCTGCGTCCTTTAATGTAGAAGCTGCTAAATCTTGTGTTATCCTGATTGTGTTTCCACAGTACTTGAATTGTTTCCTTCTGGCAGCTTGTAATATTTTCTCCTTGACCTGGGAACTCTGGAATTTGGCTACAATATTCCTAGGAGTTTTCCTTTGGGGATCTCTTTCAGGAGGAGATCTGTGGATTCTTTCAATTTCTATTTTGCCCTCTGGTTCTAAATATCAGGGCAGTTTTCCTTGATAATTTCTTGAAAGATGATGTCTAGGCTCTTTTTTTGATCATGGCTTTCAGATAGTCCAATAATTTTTAAATTCTCTCTCCTGGATCTATTTTCCAGGTCAGTTGTTTTTCCAATGAGATATTTCACATTGTTTTCTAATTTTTCATTCTTTTGGATTTGTTTTACAGTGTCTTGATTTCTCATAAAGTCACTGTCTTCCAATTGCTCTATTCTAATTTTTAAGGAAGTATTTTCTTCAGTAATCTTTTGGACTTCCTTTTCCATTTGGCCAATTTTTCTTTTTAGGGCATTTTTCTCCTCATTGGCTTTTTGGACCTCTTTTGCCATTTGGGTTAGGTTTTTTAAGGTGTTATTTTCTTCAGTATTTTTTGGGTCTCCTTTAGCAAGCTGTTGACTTGTTTTTCATGATTTTCTTGCATCACTCTCATTTCTCTTCCCAGTTT
This sequence comes from Phascolarctos cinereus, assembly GCF_003287225.1. Lineage (NCBI taxonomy): Eukaryota > Metazoa > Chordata > Mammalia > Diprotodontia > Phascolarctidae > Phascolarctos > Phascolarctos cinereus. The sequence goes on from NW_027555444.1 coordinate 6,231, forward strand.
TTCCTCTACTTCCCTTACTTGCTTCTCAAAATCCCTTTTGAGCTCTTCCAAGGCCTGGGACTGATTCATATTTTTCTTGGAGGCTTTGGATGTAGGAGCTTTGACTTTGTTGTCTTCTTCTGGTTGTATATTTTGATCTTCTTTTTCACCAAAGTAAATAGTGTACTCTTTTTGTGCTGCTTGCTCATGATCCCAGCCAATTACTTGAGTTTTAAACTCTTTGTTAAGGTAAGAGTATGCTTCCAATGTGGGGAGTGTACTGTCCCAAGCTTCAGGGGTTTGTGTAGCTGTTTTCAGAGATACTTGTAGGGACCTGTAAATTTTCAGTTCTTCCAAGGTGGTATGATAAGGGGCAGGTGTTTACTCCTTTCCTGGCCTGTGACCACAAGTATTCCTTTCTGTCCTGTAACTGTGAGGAGGGGTTCCTCTCCACAGCCACTACAAGCTCCACCACACCAGTGCTCCTCCTCACCCCAGCACTGCGCCCAGAACTGTGACCCAGATCCACACACGGGCAAAGCAAGAGATTCCTGCCTCAGCACTGGCAAAGAGATCCCTGCAGTCCCTCTGTGATCAGCCACTGGATTCCCCCTCAGTCTGTGGGCGGGAAGCTCAGGAAACAGCTGCCCCATCCCCAGGGCCATGCTCTTGGGGAATGGAGCTGAAACCCCGCCTTCCTCTCTGACCACCGACAGAAACAGACTTTTCCCACTGACCTTCTAAGTTGTCTTTGGCATTCATGGATTGAGGAGTCTGGAAACCTCCACAGCTGCCCGCGATTCAGTCCTATGAGCCCTGCTCCAGGTTTGCTGTGGCCTGCGCGCCCACGCTGCTCTGCGCTGCACTCCCAGCCCGATGCAATACACCCTTCTGATCAATCATCCAGGTTGTCTTGGGCTGGAAATTTGTTTCACTCTGTCTTTTTGTGGGTTCTGCTGCTTCAGAATTTGTTTAGAGCCATTTTTTATGAGTATTTGGAGGGGTTTGGGGGAGAGCTCAAGCAAGTCACTGCTTTCACTCACCATCTTGGCTCTGCCCCCTCTTATTTCATTTTTAAAAATGAACCATTTACTGAAAGCTCTCTTTTTCCCATTCTTCTTGTCTCACATCACTCAGAAACCTCCTCACTATCTCATTTACCCTTGTCTCACACAAACAAAGGACCCTTCTCCTTGCCAAGGCAAATCCTTCTACATGCACAAATGATCCCATTCCATCCAGTCTTATCTAGCACATTGCACTGTCTACCATACCTACTATCTTGCTAATCTACATTTTTCCTTCTTTACTGCTTCCCTATTGTCTACAAACATGCCCATGTTTTCCACTATCTCAGAAAATCCACACTAGCTATGGTGCTATACCTCTCCTTCCTTTCATATCTAAATTCCTTGAGGTTTTTTGTGCCTCATCTTCTCAACAAGATGAGACACCATCTACAACCAGTACTTCTACTTCTTTCTTATCATTTTTTTAAGTCTCTGAAGCCTAGCTTCTGACCTCATTCAAACAAAACTGTTCCCTTCAAAGTTGGTCTTCTAATTGCCAAATATATATTTTCCCCCTCAATCCTTGTCATTCTTGAGCTTTCTGCAACGTTTGACAACTACCATCTTATCCTAACTATTTTCTTCTCATTAGGTTTTTTTGTGATACTGTTCTCTCCAAGCTCTCCTACTTACCTGACTATTCATTCTCAACCCACTTTGCTGAATCTTCATTCATGACATATGTACAACTTATGGTTGTTCCCAAGGCTATAGCCTAATATAGAAGAGTCCTTCTTTTCTTCTCTATATTATGTTACTTAATGATCTTATCAGCTTCTATATATTCAATTATCAATTCTATGCTTTTCTTCTCACTTCCATTCTCATATCTCCAAATGCCTATTGGATATCTCAAACTGGATGTCTCATACACAGCTAAAACTCAGCATATCTAAAACAGAACTCATCTTTCCTCCTGAATGCTTCCCTCTTTCTAAATTCCCAATTATTGCCAAAATCGCTCCTTCTTCCCAGTCACTCAGGCTTACAACCTTTTTGTTATTTTCATGTCTCCAAGCTCTCCTCTTTGCATATTCAATATGTCTTCAATTTCTGTCAATTTTTCTTTTTAGCATATTTCATATATGCTCACTTTTCTTCACTGACACTGCCACCACCATGGTTCAGGCTTCCATCACCTTATACATAGAATGTTGTAATAAGCTCCCTTTTATTTTTATAAAGAATGTTTTTATATTATTTTTCTCAATTACATGTAAAAACAATTTTAACATTCATTTTTAATCATTTTTGAGTTCCAAATTCCTTCTTCCCTCCTCACCCCCCTCCTTGAGAATGCAGGCACTTTGATATAGATTATGCATGTGAAGTCATGCAAAACATATTTCCATATTAGCCATGTTGCAGAAAAGAACACAGACCAAAAATAAGAGATAAATAAAAGAAAGTTTTTAAAAGTATACTGGGATAAGAACTCACTATTTGACAAAAACTGCTGGGATAACTAGGGCACAAGCTAGGTATAGACCAACATCTCACACCATATACCAAGATGAACTCAAAATGGGTATATTATTTAGACATAGAGGGTGACACCATGAACAAATTAGAAGAGCAAGAGGCTACCTATGAGATCTACAGAGAAGGGAAGAATTTGTGACCGACCAAAAGTAGAGAGAATTACAAAATGTAAAATAAGTCATGTTGATTACATTAAATTAAAAGGCTTTTTCACAAAAAACCCCAATGCAACCAAGATTAGAAGGAAAGCAGAAAGTTGGGAAATAATCTTTACAGAAAATATCTCTGGTAAAGGCCTCATTTCTCAGGTATTTAGAGAACTGAGTCAAATTTATAAGAATATAAGTTATTCCCCAATTGATAGTCAAAGCATATGAACAGGCAGTGTTCAGATGAAGAAATCAAAGTTATCCACAATCATTTGAAGAAGTGCTCTAAATCACTTTTGATCAGGAAATGCAAATTTAAACAACTCTAAGGTACTACCTCTTACTTCTCAGAATGGCTAATATGGCCAAAATAGAAAAATGATAAATGTTGCAGAGGATGTGGGAAAATTGGGACACTGATTCACTGATGGTAGAGTTGTGAATTGACGCAACCATTCTGGAGAGCAATTTGGTACTATGCCCAAAGGGAAACCAAATTGCATACTCTTTGATCCAGTAATAACACTACTAGGTTTGTATCCCAAAGAGATCATAAAAAAGGAAAAGGACCTACATGTGCAAAAAATATTTATAGCAGCCCTTTTTGTGATGGCAAAATATTGGAAATTGAGGGAATGCCCATTAATTGGGGAATGGCTGAACAAGTTATGGTAGATGAATGTAATGGAATACCGTTGTGGTATGAGAAATGATGAGCAGGCAGATTTCAGAAAAACCTGGAAAGATTTGTATGAACTGATACAAAGTGAAATGAGCAGAAGCAGGAAACATTGCACACAGTAACAGCAACATTGTGCAATGATCAACTATAAATTACTTAGAGCTTCTCAACAACGTAATGACCCAAGACAATTACAAAGGACTCCTAATGGAAAATGCTATCCATATCCAGATAAAGAACTGATGGACTCTGAATGCAAATTGAAGCATACTTTTTCAAATTATTTTTTCTGTTTTTTTTTCCTTTCAATCTATTTCTTGTTTCACAACTATGACTACTATGGAAATATGTTTTACATGATTGCACATATACAACCTATATCAAATTGCTTACCATTTTAGGAATAGGGGAGGAGAGGGAGGGAGAAATTTTGGAACTCAAAATCTTATAAAAATGAATGCTAAAAGTTGTCTTAATATATAATTGGGAAAATAAAATACTATTTTTAAAAAGTATGCTTTGATCTGCATTCAGATTCTATTCTTTCTCTGGAGGTGTACAGTGTTTTATTTTCATAAGTCTTCAGAATTGTCTTGAATCATTGTGTTGCTGAGAATAGCTAAATTATGCACAGTTTATCATTGTACAATATTGCTGTTACTGTGAACAATGTTCTGGCTCTGATCACTCCAATTTGAATCAATTCATATAAGTCTTGTGTTTCTGAAACCATCTTGCTCATCTTTTCTTATAACACAGGAGTTTTCCAACACAATCATATACCACAACTTGTTCAGACATTCCCCAATTGATGGGCATCCATCCTTTCATATCCTATGTTTTGCCAACTGTAAATATTTTGTACACATAGACCTTTCTCTTTTTCTCTGATCTCTTTGAGTTCATATTATGCTTCGACACTAGTTAGTTGTGTAGGTAGCTAGGTGGCACTGAGCAATGAGAGCACTGAGCCTAAAGTCAGTAAGATCTTACCAAGTCCAAATCCAGCCTCAGACATTTACAAGCTACGTGACCCTGGGACAACTCATTTAATCACTATCTGCCTCAGTCTCCTCAACTGGGATTAAAATGAGTTTAATAATAGCACATACCTCCCTAGGTTTTGGTAGGGATTCAATGAAATATTTTAAAGTTCTTAGCACAGTGTGTACAACATAGCAGGCACTTCTTTCTTTTTATGATCACAAGCAAAACATTTAACTGGTCTCTCCAAATCAAGAGTCTCTTAATAGCTTAGTTTTCTCTTGGTTTTCAACTCACAGTGTTGCTATTGTTGGGGGGAGGACATGAGGTAATATATGTAAAGCACATTGCAAACATTACATTTCTATTTCAGTTATTAATATTGTATGAAAACATGATCTCATTATATGACAAAGCACCAGGTCAGTCAGAGCAGCCCAAAACACAGAGTACAGACTATGGACAAGCCTACTCTCATTCGGCCAAGTCACATCAAGCACTTGGTGCTGGGGCTTATGGCTATTTTTCCATCTGTTTGCTGACAATGCAATCACCTGAAACGTCTGAATGTCAAAATATCCTTAGTAGAACTTAGGTAGAGACCAGAAACAACAACCCCAGTGGATGCAACTATTTAAAAATCTTTCTAGAATGATTTGATAGCCAAAATATCCACAAAGAAAATTATTTTAGAGGCAGAGGTAAGATGGTGGAATAAAAGCAGAGTCTCACCTGAGCTCTCCCCCAAATCCCTCCAAATCCTTTTGAATAAAGACTGCAAGCAGCAGAACCCACAAAAAGACAGAGTGACATAATTTTCTAGCCCAAGACAGCTTAGAAGGTCAGCAGGAAAGCTCTATTGCACCAGAGTGAGAGAAAAGTGCAGTCCAGCACAGGCCATGCCAACACAACCCCTGTCCCAGCAAACCAAGAGTAGGCCTTGGGAGTCACTGAATTAGCAGCAGCAGCATCTGCTCCTAGAGCTCATAGCCCACAGGTGGTAAGGGGGTTGAACAAGTAGTAAGAAGGATATTATAGAGTTTCTTTGCTAGCACTGAGGCAGGACTTTGTTGCTTTGCCCATACTTGAATCAGGGTCCCACTCCTGGGTGACAGTCCCAGAGCAAGAAGGAGTGCTAGCACACTAGAGCTTACAGCTACAGAGGGACTCTTCTCACAGTTCAGGGCCAAAAAACTAGTGTTTGTGGTCACTCACAGACCAGAGTACAGACCAGGAGAGTACTAAACAGGCTCTCCTTAGATCATGCCACCTTGTAAGAACTGAAAACATGCAGGTCCCTAGAAGTATCTCTGAAAATAACTGCACAAAACCACTGGAGCTTGGAACAGTGCACCCTCCACCATGGAAGCAGAGCCCTACTTTAACAAAGAATTGAAAGTCAAGTAATAGGCTAGGGAAATAAGTAAACAACAGAAAAAATTCTGACCATAGAAAGTTATTGTGGTGACAAGGAAGATCAAAACACATACTCAGAAGAAGATAACAAAATCAAAGCTCCTATATCCAAAGCCTCCAAGAAAAATATAAATTGGTTTCAGGCCATGGAAAAGCTAACAAAGGATACTGAAAATCAAGTAAGAGAGGTAGAGGAATAATTGGGAAGAGAAATGAGAGTGATGCAAGAAAATTAGAAAAATGAATGAACAGTTCGGTAAAGAAGACACACACACACACACACACACACACACCCCTGAATAAAATTACACTTTAACAAATAGACTGGGCTAAAAGGTAAAAGAGGTTTTAAAAAAGCCAATGAGAAGAATGTCTTAAAAAGCAGAATTGGCCAAATGGAAAAAGAGACACAAAAATTCACTGAAGAAAAAAAAATTCATTAAAAAGTAGAATTGGTCAAGTGGAAAAGGAGGAAAAACTCACTGAAGAAAATAATTCCTTAAAAATTAGAATGGACCAATGGCAGCTAATGACTTTATGAGAAATCAAGAAACAATAAAACAAAACCAAAAGAATGAAAAACATAGAAGACAATGTGAAATAGCTCATTGGAAAAACAACTGACCTGGAAAACAGATCCAGGAGAGAGCAGTTAAAAATTATTGACTACCTGAAAGTCATGATCCAAAAATAGAGCCTAAACATCATTTTTCAAAAAAAAAAAAATTATCAAGGAAATCTTCCCTGATGTTTTGGAACTAGAGGGTAAAATAGAAATTGAAAGAATCTACTGATCACCTCCTGAATGAGAGCCCAAAATAAAAACTCCTAGGAATATTATAGCCAAATTCCAAAGCTCCTGGGTCAAGGAGGAAATATTGCAAGGAGCCAGAAAGAAATAATTCAAGTATCATGGAGCCACAGTCAGGATAACACAAGATTTAGCAACTTCTACATTAAAGGACTGAAAGGCTTGGAATATGATACTCTGGAAGACAAAGGAGTTTGGTCCAACCAAAAATCACCTACCCAGCAAAACTGAGTATAATCCTTCAGGGGGGAAATGGAAATTCCATAAAATAGAAGACTTTCAAGCATTCTTGATGAAAAGACCAGAGCTAAATAGAAAATTTGACTTTCAAATACAAGACTCAAGAGAAGCATAAAAAGGTACACAGAAAACAGAACTCATTAGGGACTTAATAAGGTTAAACTGTTTACATTCCAACATGGGAAGATGATACTTACAACTAATAAAGAACTTTCTTGTTATTGGGGCAGTTAGAAGGAGTATACATAGACAGAGGGCATAGGTGTGACTTGAATATGAAGGGATGATAGGTAAAAAATAAAGTTAAGGGTGAAAGAAGAATGTACTGGGAGAAAATGAAGGGGAGAGGTAGGGGGTAAATTGTCTCACATAAAAGAGGCAAGAAAAAAGCTTTTACAGTGAAGGGGAAGGTGGGGATATGGGTAGAGGGGTGAGTGAGCCTTACTCTCATCAGAATTGGCTCAAAGAGAGAACAACATACACACTCAATTGGGTATAGAAATCTATCTTACTCTACAGGAAAGTAGGAGGGGAAGGGGTAAGAATGGGGAGTGATAGAAGGGAAGGCAGACAGAATGGGGGATAGTCAGAAGCAAAACACTTTTGAGGAGGGACAGGGTAAAAGGATAGAGAATAGAATAAAGGGGGATAGGATGGAGGAAAATACATTAAGCAATAGTAACTGTGAAAAAAATTTTGAAGCAAGTTTCTCGATAAAGGCTTCATTTTCAAATATATAGAGAACTGAGTCAAATTTATTAAAATGAGAGCCATTTCCCTTCTGATAAATGATCAAAAAATATGAACAGTTTTCAGATGAAGAAACCAAAGTTATCTTTAGCCATATTAAAAAAAATCTTCTAACTCAGCATTGATTGGAGAAGTTGAAATTAAAACAATTATGAGATACTGCCTCATACCTATTAGATTGGTTAACAGGACAGAAAAGGAAAATGACAAATGTTGGAGGAGATGTGGGAAAAGTGGGGCATTAATGCATTGTTGATGGAGTTATAAATTTATTCAACCATTCTGTAGAGCAATTTAAAACTATGCCCAAAGGGCTTAAAAATCCATGCATACCCTCTGACCTAGTAATATCACTACTAAGTCTGTATCCCAAAAGAGATTTTTTTAAAAAAGAAAAGTACCTATATGTACAAAAATATTTATAGCAGGCAGACTTCAGAAAAACCTGGAAAGACTTATGTGAACTGATGCTGTGTGAAGTGAGAAGAACCAGGAGAACATTGTACACAGTAACAGCAACACTGTGCGATGACTAACTTTGATAGACTTAGTTCTTCTTAGCAATGCAAGGATCTAAGACAACTCCAAAAGATTCATGATGAGAAATGCAACCCATATGCAAAGAAAGAACTATGAAATCTGAACGTAGATCAAAGAATGCTATTTTATCTCTCTTTTTTGTTTGTTTTGTTTCTTCTTTCTTGTGGTTCCTCCCATTGAGTTCCATTCTTCTTTACAAAATAACTAATGTGAAAATATGTTTAATATGAATGTATGTGTAGATCCTATATCAGATTGCATGCTGTTTTGGTGAGGGAAAAGGGGAAGGAAAGGGAGAAAATTAAAAACTCAAAATATTATTGAAGTGAATGTTGAAAAATAAAAATAAATTAATTTTAAAAATATTTGCAGCAGCACATTTCTGGTGGCAAAGAATTGGAAATTGAGAGGATGCACATCAATTTGGGAATGGCCAAACAAATTGTGGCATGTGATTGTGATGGAATACTATTGTGCTATAAGAAATGATGAGCAGAATGCTCTCAGAAAAACCTGGAAAGACTCACATGAGCTGATGCAAAGTGAAATATGCTGTGTACAAAGTAATAGCAATATTGTAAGATGATCAGCTATGAATGACTTCGCTATTTTCAGGAATATAATGACACAAGACAACTCTGAAGGATTTATGATGAAAAATTCTAACCATTCCCAGAGAAAAAAATTGTTGTCTGAATAGAGATTAAAGCATATTTTTTAACTTTATTTTTCTGGAGGTTTTTTTTGTCTATGTTTTCTTTTACAACATAACTATTATGGAAATGTCTTGCATGACTACACATGTATAACCTATATCAAATTGCTTGCCTTCTCAATGAGGGGTATAGAGATGGAGGAAGAGAAATAATTTGGAACTCAAAGTTTTAAAAGCAAATGTTAAAAATTGTTTTTACACGTAACTGGGGTAAAATAAAGTACTAAAAAAAAGAAAATGATTTTTAAATGACCCATTCCTGAGCCATTTGAAATCCTAGATCCATGCCTTTCATCTGGGAGTTACTGGCTTCAAACAGATTTTCCACTTTATCTAAAATTAAATTCAGCTAGTGACAGGCAATCAAAATACTTCCTCCAGATGATTGTATAAATACCAAATAAAAACAGCTATCCAGATTAATGGTGCTACAACCCAATTGTCTATTTGCTATCTGGGTAATTAATAGAAATGAAATGTGGGGAGTGACCCATGTGGAAATACCGGGAGATATGTTATGTTCAAAATCAATTGTTTTATTATACCCAGTGTCTTAGATTTTCAAGTTTATTAGCACCAATATATTTTCATCAGCCAAATCAATAAGGACATCTCATAATGAATGTTTCATGCTCAGTCTTGGGGCTAATAGAAAAACTGGCAATCTAAAAACTACTGGTATTTCCTTCAGCTCAATATGAGGTCATTATGGTAGATCTTGTTTATGTAGAGGCAGCTATTCCCTCCCTCCATGAAGCCAGCTACAGTGTTTACTCTGAAGTCACTCCAGCAGATCTCACGCTGTCCTATTCATCACATATATAAGGTGCAGAGTGAAACAAACACCCTTTGAGAAGTCAGAAGACTTGAATCCTTTTCCAAGTACTGTCAATGATTCTCTGCAAATTTGCTCTTCTCTTTCAGCAAAGAGAGATAGGAGAGGCAAAGGAGAGGTGTGTTGGGGATCAGGCTCCGCATCTGGAGTTAGAGAACCCAGTTCTATAGCTGACTTTGATAATTACTACCTGTGTAATTTCTGGCAAGTTACTTCCATCCTTTCATTGGGACCGGGCTTTCTAAGTTGTTAAAAGATTGGATTAGAGAGATATTCAAAGTCCTTTCCAGCTCTAAAAAAGCTAAAGCTTAGAGACTACAGTAATCTACCATCTCAACACTGTGCACAAGCCCCAATCTAATTTATTCCTTCCTACCTAGCTTTAGTCTTTCTCCTGATTCCTGGGGCAAAAGACGCTGATGTTGATGCTGATGCTTTGATTATATGGCCAGAATGGTGTGGTGGCAAGAATGAAGTCAGAGGACCTGGGTTTTCATCCCAGCTCTGCCATTTAAATTATCTCAGGAAAGTCACTTAATTTTTCCTGGCCTCTTAAAAACATTGAGACTAGACTAATTCTGATGTGTCTTACTTCCAGCTCTAAATGTATGGCAGTGATGACAATCACACTATTAGTAGTAAAGCATTCAATAGAATTGTTTGAATGCTCATTCTAAGGAGACATGCACTCTGCAAGGTGAGACTATAAAATGATATTATTGATGCATTTTGTTTGTTCATTATATTCATTTCTGATCATATCTCTTCCCCTCCCCTACCCAGTAAGGCGTATCTTCAAAGAAAGATTTTTAAAAGAAAGAAAAAGGCACCAAAAACCCCCAACTAACCTACTAATTATGTCTTACAGCTTAAGAAATGTTCTATAATTTAGTCCCCCACCTCTGTAAAGAAGAGGTGAAAGTGTAAAAAAGTAAGTGAATTTTCTCAACTCTGGCATCAAATTTGGTCATTAAGTAACATTGACTCTTTTTTATTCTTTCCATTTATGTTATAGTCATTGTATATATTTTTCCTCATTCATCTCACTTCATTCATCATCAATTCACACATTGTCCCATATTTCTCATCATATTCATTGATTTTTATGGTATAGTAATGTTCCCTTATATTCATATACAACATTTTTTTAGTTTTTGGTCCTGAACGAAAGGCTTGGCTCTGGGATTTCAAATGGCTCAGGAATGGGTCATTCAAAATGAATTTCTTATTATTTTAGTATTTTATTTTTTCCCAGTTACAGGTAAAAACAATTTTAATATTTGTTTTTAAAACTTTGAGTTCCAAATTCTCTCCCTTCCTCCCTCTCCACACCCCTCATTAAGAAGGCCGGAAATTTGATATAAGTTATAAATGTGTAGTCATGAAACTCTATCTACCTGTTGCCCAATTTATGGGATTCTACTTTGTTGCAATTGATTAATCAATCAATCAACAAGCATTTATTAAGCATCCATTACATACATCTTGCTAACACTGAAAATACCTCAATGAATATTTTGACATATATAGAATCTTATTGGGGGGAGGTCTTCAACCGTTTTGAGATAGATATCTATCAATGAGATCACTGGTCAAACAATATGTCATTGTGGTGTGATGGACTGCATAGTAGACCAGCAAACAGGAATAACTAGATTCAAATCACAATACTTTTTCATGGACTATTCCCTTACCTCTATAAGTTTCAGTTTTCTCATCTGTGAGATGAAAAGGTTGTACTAGGTGGACTCCAAGATCAAGTTGCACTCAAATTTTTATCTTATGACATTTTAGTCAACTTTCTTTTACCATAATTCAAACTTTCTTTCCATAATTGTTTTATCAATTCACAGCTCCATAACAATATATTAGCTCATCTTTCTCTCCAGTGTTTGCATTTCTTGTCAATAAATATATTGAAAAAAAGGAGTAGCACCAAAATAAGAGTATAGCCTCCCAGGGTAACTATTTCTAATTCTAGCCTTCATGTAGATATATGAGTTTTTGTAATGTCCTTAAAAGGTCAGTTATATTACTTGATAAACCATATCTGTGGTATTGCCAGATATCTAGCTATACAATGAAAACCCAATTGATGTTTTAATGAAAAATTGTCTTTTGCAAATTATGATATATTCTCTTTTTATACAGCACCACTAGTGTATGGTGTTCATGGTGAGAAACTCCATCTACCTATTGCAGATTAGCAACTATTTTATGAGTGATAGATAATATCGCCAAGTTGCATGGAGTATGGACCTTGAAACAGGCTCTCCATCTATTATACCATGTTGTCTTTCATTTTTTATTGCTTACCTGCCTTAAAAAGTTATGTTATATTAATTTATTATATTATTATATTAATACTTCACATATTTAAATTGTTTTTTTCTTAAAATTACAATTTTTATTAACATTTTCAAAATCCTCTTGTGAGCTTGATACATAATTACCTCTTTTGTTGAGTTTTCCTCTTTCATGTTATCTACAGCTTCTCCCTTGGGCTTCTGGGTTTAAAACTCAGATCATTATATCTAAGTGATGAAAACTGTCTCAGAAGCCATCTAGTCCAAACTTCCCTCTACAATATCCAAGACAAATGGTCATTGAGCCTTCAACTGAAGACTTCCAGTGAAGGAGAATCCAGTTATTTTCTGAGTCCATTTTACTTTGAATGACTCTAATTGTCAAACCCCTTCCCAATATATCAAGATTAAATCTGCCTCTCAACAACTTAAGCACACTATTCCAAGTTTTTCCTCTGTGGTTAAGCAAAATAAGTCTAATCGTTCTTCCACATGATGACTACCTTCAGATATTTAAAGACAGTTATCATACTTCACTCCCTTCTGTCCTTCCCCCTGCCCCCTGCGACTGGGTCTGTTCTGCTTTTCTCTAGGTTAAAAAGCCCTGGGTTTCAATTGGCATGGTCTCCTGTTCTTCATCATCCTGATGGCCAGTCACTAGACATGTTTGAGCTTGCAGTGTCCTTCATAAAATTTGCTACCCAGAAGTAATCTATACTCCAGATGTAGTTTCACTAGAATAAGGTATAGCAGGACTGTAACCTCCCTTATTCTGCATACTCTGGCTCTATTAATGTAGCCTAAGATCACATTAAGTTGAGGGGTTTTGTATTTTGGGTGTTTTTTGGCTTCCAATTAAGATTGTTGGCTCATATTGAGCTCAGAGTCCACTTAAAGCCATAACTTTTACCTGGCATCAAATTAAGAGCCAAAGTATGCTAACTGGTCAAACAACAAGTATTTATTGAGCATTATGTACCTAGCACTGTGAGGAGAGGTATAAGCCTTGTGGAATGGGCCTTTGATGTTTAACATTTTATGCAGTGAATTAGATAAAGGAATAGATGGTAGATTTATCAAATTTATAGATGACACAAAGCTGGGAGAAATAGCCAATACACTGGGTAACAAAGTAGGAGTTCAAAAAAGCTATAACAGGCTAGAAAACTGGACCACGTTTAGCTAATATAAATTTAAACAGGTTTAAATGTAAAGTATTACCCTTGGATTTAAATAACTTTTTTATAATTACAAGATGGAAACTTGGCTAGTTAATTGTCTTTATGGAGAAGAACAGCAAGCTCAAGATGAATTTATCCTGGAATATGACATCCAAGAAAAACTAATGTGAAGAGTGCCCTAGACTAAGAAAGAGATACTCTTGTTGTACTCTGCCATAGTTGGAAAATATATGGAAAATTGGGTTTAAATCTGGGTACCACATTCTAGGAAGGACATTGTGATCAGAATGGTGAAGTGCCTTGAGATCATGCATGTGATTAAAGGAACTGGGGATGGTGATTTTAGAGAACAGAAAAATAATGAAAATTAACATTCACATAGGGTGGCCAGGTGACACAGTAGATAGAGCTATAGGCCTGGACAGGAAGACTTGTTGTTAAACAGTTACTAGTTATGTGACCCTGGGCAAGTTGCTTAACCCTGTTTGCCTCAGTTTGCCCATCCGTAAAATTATCTGGAGAAGAAAACGGTAAATCTTTGCCAAGAAAACCCCAAATGGGGTCATGAAGAGTTGGACGTTACTGAAACAACTGAACAACAATAACAACAACCACACATTTATGTAATGCTTTATATTTTTGAAGGTCTTATGCATACATTGTTTTATTTGATACACATATGTTTGGGGCATTTGTGTCTGTTTTACTACAAAAGGTACTTATTATACAGATTTATAATGATTTCTGAACACAGAGCAAAATATTTTCTACAATTAACCATATGTCAGTTTCTTGCATACATAGTAAACTCTGGTTTTCTCTCTTTACCCTTTTTTATTAATATAATAGCATTTTCTAGCTATGTCTTCCCTTAACTTCCTTGAATATTTACATGCTTCAGCATTTCTACTCTCATATCGAGTCCCAAGAGCAAATCAGTATCTCTATCTCTGACCTCTCTGCAATTCCATATTCCAACTGTCTACTGGATATTTCCACTTGGAAGTCACATCCTGACATTCTGTCACCCTGGTCCAGTTACTTTACCTCTTTGTGCCTCCAACTAACTCTCTAGGACTTATCAGATTCATCATCTGTGGATCTTCTTTGGTAGAGGGACTTCACAGAAGTTTTCCATGCTGGTGAAATCACAGATCTTTTTATATTTGAAAATATTATGGCAGTGAACCAAACTGAAATTTGAACAAGTTGGAGTAGGAAACGAATGTGAGAATGAAGGTCATATCGGTAGTCTAGACTTGAGGTGATAAGAAGTGAATCATGGAAACCCAGAATTTAAAAAGTCCTAATGGAGCAGTGGAAGGAATGCTAGATTTGGAATCAAATGACTTACATTCAAAATCCTGCCACTGCCACTTGCGACTTCAGTTTCTTCATCTATAAAATGAAGGGTTTTACTCAGAAGACCTCTATGATCCCTTCCAGATCTAGCACTATGATTTTATATCCTTTGGCCTCAGAGGCTGGCTGATCCAACACATTCCTCAACAAAATCTCTTCTAAAAATACCCCCAAGTGATCATTCAGACTTTGCTCGAGCACCTTTAAGAGAGGAAACTGACTGTCCAGAAGCAGTAAATAAGTTAATAAGCAGGTTTGTTTTTTAAATTTCAAGACTAAATATGCCTAATGCAGTCTGGTTATAGTGGGGCCCTTACCCCCAAGAGAAAGGAGGGATGACATGTTGAAAGAAAGCAGCTGTAATGACAGATGAGTTCATTAAGTATAGCCACTGGCACCAAAGAAATTCTAATATCTATGTTTATTCCTATCTAACATATTCATTATTGTTGTACTCTAAATGAGCAAGGCTGGCTTTCTCTAGATTGATGAATTTATTATGGGTATCATCTCCTTTTATCTACTTCAGTAGAAATATTCATAGGCCCAACTATCCCAGACACCCAGAATAAAACTGTGAAAATCTGGGCAGATGTCTTTGCCTCAGATTGCCTGAAAGTGATGCTTTATTTCTTGCAACCAAGACCTGAGTGGTAATGAACCTGTTAGGACATATAAATGGATGGGGGAAAATAAGCATTTAGTAAATGCCTCCTCTGTGCCAGTACTCTGTGCTAAGTACTTTACAAATATCTCATCTGATCCTCAAAACAATCCCAGGAAGCAGGTGCTATTATTATCCACATTTTACAGTTGAGGAAACTGAGGCAGATGGTGGTTAAGTGATTTATTCAGGGTCATACAAATAGTGAGTGTCTGAGGCTGGATTTGAACTCAGGTCTTCCTGACTCCAAACCCAGTATTTTATCCACTGTGCCACCCAGCTGTCATTGACACACATACCATCAATATCATTTGTGCCTTAAGCTGTTGATATACCGTCAATAAACCCCATATTTCAACCTAGTGCAAAACTCTGTTTCTATGCCTTGAAGTCCTCAACCTGACTAGATAACTGTTTCTCCATAATTTTAATTAGTCAATCAATAAGCATTAATTAAGTTCCTGTTATGTGACAGACTGTAATTGGTATGAGACATAAAAAGAAAAAGAATGAAATGATCCCTACTTTAACTTGTACCCATTGCTCCTAGTTTTACTATGTTAGGCCAAGGAAATATTGTCTAATCTCTCAAATAATGAATCTGTTCAAATACTTAAAGAGAGCCATCAGCCCCTTCATCAAAAACTTTCTCTTCCCCAAGTTCTACTTCTCCAGTTCTTTCAGTTGATTCCTATATGGCATCATCTTGAAGCACATCACAATGTGGACTACAATGAGTATACAGTTCACTACAACTCCAGAACTTTCTAATAACAACTGCTGTTTATCTAAATATCCTCCATGTTGCAATTTTGAATTTAAGTTTTGGGACACAAGAGTAAGACCTTGTATGTAACCCTTTCAAATTTTATCTCATTAGATTTAGCCCAATATTAGGATGTCTCAAGATCTTTTTGTATCTTGATTCTGTCATTCAATATTTCACCTTTCCCTCTTAGCTTTGCTTCATCTAAATATTTGATTTGACCCCATGCCTTTATTCAAGTCACTCATAAATATTAAATAGGATAGGATAGGACCAAGTACAGGTGATTTGGCACTTCAGTAGATAACAGCCTATAAATTAGCAAACCATTACTAACTACTATTTGGATCTAGCCTTTCAATTAGTTAGAAATCCACATAACTGTACTGCTGTCTTGTCCATATCTTTCCATTTTCTCCATAAGAGAAACATGAAAGACTTTAAAATATTTCTTTACAGTTTTGGTAAACTATGTGAAGATGTGTTGAGAACAATATCTTAATCTTCCTCTCCTCCATCACCAATCTCATGCAAAGTTACTTTTTCCTTAATATGTTTTAAAAATCATTCCTGAGATTAATTGGCATAAGGTACTAAGCCTTGGGACATTGCCACAGCTTTCTGGTCACCAGGGCACAAATGGCCAACCTCTCCTGGATACTTCAGACCACTATTAAACAACGCTTAATTGAATCAGTTCTTTATCCTTGATGAACATCTGTCCTCTGTTCTGAATATCCTTTCCCTGCTATGGTTAAGTAACCCTTCTTTTGTTAATTGTTAGATAAACTTCAGGGCAGCTAGGTGGTGCAATGGATAGAGTGCTGGGCCTGAAATCAGGAAGACTCATTTTTCTTGCTTCAAATCTGGCCTCACACACTTACTAGCTGTGTAACCCTGGACAAGTCACTTAACCCTCTTTGCCTCAGTTTCCTCATCTGTAAAGTGATCTGGAGAAGGAAATGGCAAACCACTCTAGCATTTTTGCAAATAAAACCCCAAATGGGGTCACAAAGAGTAGGACCCAACTGAAAACAACAACAAAGATAAATTTCAAGTGTTTCTTTCCTTCCAATTTTGGATTGAAACTGCCAGAGAATCTATCTGAGTCAGGCCCAGTCCATTGCAAGTGGTAAATAGTAGTCCTTACCCTCATTCCTGCTCTGTTCTGGTTCAGCTCTGGGCCAAACCCAGGGGTACCCTTGTTAACCCCTTTTTATACATACATCCAATATTCACCTGATCTACCAAAATAGTAACCCTGTCAGAAGAGGAGATGAGATTAGTATTGAAGGGCCTACTCTTGATGGAGCCAGCCTTGGAAAACTGAAGTCACATTGAGAAGGCAGAGGAAGAAGGATAGCTACTGGAGGAGAAGGAGGAGTAAACACAGAAGTTGAAAGAAGATCAAGATAATTCAGTGTCATAGAAGGCAATGAGAAAATTTTGAAAAGGGATGTCAAATGCAGCAAAGAAGTTCATTAAAAATACTGGGAAAATAATAGATTGTTTATTAAGGGGTCATTGGTAACTTAGAAAATTCTATTTCAGTAGAGGAGATTGGACGAGCATATGGACAGGACTACTCAACTCCCTACTCTTCTAAAAAATCTTGGCATGTATGTAAAAGTGTTGTGGCTTAATCACTCTTCATGGCAAATTCCATGTACATATAGTAGCAGATAGAGCAGAAGTTCAAAAAACAGATATGAGGGAGATCCTCTCTTCTGAAAAAAAAAATCAATCTAGGTTACCATCCCAAGGACATCGGCATCATTTAAATTCTGACAGGTTTTTAGGATTGTTTCAAAACAGAATAGAAATCACCCAACTTTCGGTTTTGTGCGAATTCAAATTCACTCAGTGGATTTCATTTTTTTAAGATGAATTATTTATGACAAGGAAATATCTAAATTTGCATTTGAATTGCCACCAAGAATAAGATTTGAAAAGTATTAATTTACTGGGAAACAATAATGTTAAGTTGTACAATTCAAGTTGGGGGAGTTGGGGATGACTCGTAAAGGCATAGCTATGAGGATTAGTTGGTTGTACAGGAAACAACTATCAGAACAGATCAAAGAGCAGCTTTTCTGTGGATAATTACTATTATCTTACAGAAGCATTTTTTTTAGAATTGACTTCTAAGATTGCAGCACATTCTTTAGATTGAACTCAACAATGGTAACAACCAATAAGCGTTTGGGATCAAATCTGGTAAAGAGCAGATGGATGGTCAAGCTGGGGGACAACATGAAACAATGAGGTGTGATGATAATCTTTTTTTTCTGATGTAACTGAGAAACTGTGATTGGGTACCACCTATCCTGTCAGTTGATCTGCCAACAGAAAAACAAATAATAAAAAGTATTTATCAAGCCATCACCTTGGACCAGGCACTGTGCTAAGAAAGGAAAAATTTTCCCTAACCTCTAGAAGCTCAAATTCTAGTGAGAGGAGACAATGCATAAATAACCAGGAACATATATCAAATAGAGGGAGCTAAGTGGTGTGGGGGATGGAGTACCAGGTCAGGGAAGTCAGTAGGTAAAGAATGGAAGGAGATCATTCTAGGTGTGAGGGCAGCCAGGAAAAATGCATGGAAGCAGGAGGCGGAGTGTCTTATTTGAGGAACATTAAGGAAGCCAGTATCATTACATCACAGAACATGTGGCAGTGAATAATGTGTAAGAAAGGTAGGGGGAGGCAGAGAATGAAGGGCTTTGACCATCAGAGTATTTTATATTTGATCATGGAGGTGATAGGGAATCCTCCAGAGTTTATTCAGTGGGGGATGGTATGCTCAGACATATTTCAGGAATATACTTTTTGACAGCTGAGTGGAGGATGGACTGGATTGGGGACAGACTTGTGTCAGGCAGACCAACCAGCAGATTTTTTTGCAATAGTCCAGGTGTAAGGCAATGACAGTTTGCAGCAGAATGGTGGCAGCATCAGAGGAGAGAAGGGAACATACTTTAGAGATATATAAAAAAGTAAAATCCACAGACCATGACAATTAATTGCATATGAAAAGATGAGAGTGAGAAGTTGAGGATGACACTTAGGTTGTGAGTCTGGGTGACTGAGAGGATGGTGGTATCCTTGACATCAGTAGAGATTTCAAGAATAGGGAGAAAGATAATGAGTTCAATTATGGACACGTTAGTTTTAAGATGTTTAAGAGTTATTGTTTTGGGGAATGATATAGTTGGATTTATGTTCTAGAAAAATTACTTCGCTAGCTGGTAGAAGATATATTGGAGTAGAGACTTAAAACTGGAAGACAATTGGAAGATATTTAGTACTCCAAATGGAGTCATTCTGGTCAAACAATGGCTTTCTGGTCTAAAGGAAGTCATCGTTGTGGCCCCAATTCATTGTGATGTTCAATAGTAATTTGATTGTAAATGTGTTTCTGGTTTCACATTGTATTGTAATCCAGTCTCATTTAATAGATGTGTTGAATAATGAATGGTAGATAATTTGAATACACATGTGAGTAATATAATGGATGAAACTTAGAGTGGTGGTTTACTCTATCCACTCATTAGCTTATCATTAATACATACATTCCACGCCAGACTCTTGATTCGAATGTTTAATAGCACTTACTGCTTCCACATTTGTTTATCAGGCTTTAACTCCTCAAAAGATTGTTCCTCCCTCTCTCTGAAATCAATGAAAATTCCAAAAGAGGGTTACTATGGAGGAGGAAAAGAATTAGGCCCATAATTATTAGATTCTATTTTTGTTTCAACTGATCCTCCTTTTTGTCATTTGGCTGGAGGTAGTTATGTACAATTTTATTATATTAATAATGAATGATAGCTCTTACTATCTTAAGTACAAGGTCCCAAAGGATCTGTGGGTGTCCCTTTCCCACACAGCTGTCACCATATCATTCAATGGTTGAGGATCTGGTGGAGGGGACTTTATTTTCCTTCTGCACATCTGTAAAAGATTCCTATTGCTGCAATTTTCAAGGATCATAATAACATATTTTTTGAGAATTTGATATGTATTATTTCTTGAGTCCTGCTCCAATACTGCATGTTGGTTGGGAAAGCATTCCAAAATTCTCAAAGGTTATGCCAGCAGAGTACAAGCTCTGGCAGGCACCACCTTCCTGGAAAGATTGTGAGTAAATTCTAGTGGCAGACTGCTTTCCCAAGACCAGCTTAGCTGAGTTCAGAGAGGCTTATCATACAGCTAAGCACAGAGGCTGGTTCCTTGGTGATGGAGACTCTTCTGGCCATGATAACCCATAAAATCAAGATAAACACACCATAGACCTCAATCCTGTACAACCCTTCTGCTTCTGCAGTGCCAGTGACAATGACCAAAAAGAAGGACAAGGTTGCTAAAAGCCGCCATGTTTTTAAAACACCTACAAATGTTAACTTAGTTATTGATACTGTAAATTTAAGGTTCTTGTCCCATGATCAATAAATAAGTATATTACTAGAGGAATTGAATTGTATAAGTCTTGGCAGACTTGCTCTAAATAAAACTCAAAGACATAAGTTGAGCTAAATGAAATGATTAATCAATTACTTAATTAACAAATGTTTATTAAGAACCTAGTATGTGTCAGACTCTTTGCTAGGAGCTGAGAATACAAGGACAAAAGTGACACATTTTGGGAAGGCAAATAGAGATGTTGGTGAAGTTGATTTTGGCATGTGTCTAAAGGCAATGGAAATCATTTTATGGGACATTTGGTCAGATCATAATGTTGTAAATGTGACGAGCATTTTCTAAATGACCATGATGAAAATGGTAGCAGCTTATGTGCCAACATCTGTTGTAGAGAGTGAAAAGGCAAAACATAAAATCTGTTAAGAATGCAGAAAGACCCTTCAAATGAAATCAGAATATATTGTGATACTTGGTGGCTTTTATACAAAGGTGAAACTAGATAAGAATTGTGCAAATATGGTGGAAAATATAGTTCAGTATTAAGAAATGAGAAACTCCAAAGAGATTTAAAGACTATGCAGAAGTCTTCCACATATATATCATAGAATCTTTCCTTATGAAAATAATGTGAAAGCAATGTCATGAATAACCTCACAAAAAATGAATTGTATGTGAACAAACAGTAAACAATTTGCTGTTGATGCAGAATTCATTCTTAAATAAGCTATGTATAATCCAACAACTGCCATTTTAATGCAAAGAAAAAAAATCAACATAAAGCTGCCTACAAGAAATTAAGTGAGAAAATATATACTATGGAAATAAACAACTCCAACCTAACCCATTTAAGCAATTCATTGAAGCTAAAAAGTGACACATGGCTGGAGGAAGGACATTGACACCAATTATAGCAATTTTAAATAGAAATTTAACCAGTGTAAAGCAAGCACCATATTAAGAAAAACAAAGAGCCTCCTAACCTTCTCAGCCAGCAAGCATTTACCTGACTTACTTGCCAGGCAGAAGGATATTATTGATTTTAGCCAAAGACAATACTGACTAAAAATTTTTTAAAATGAATTTGTGAAACCTTATGGAGAATGATGATGGAAGATTACGAGCAATATTATGTAAAAATACAGTATTTCTATAGTTTTTAAAATTTGATTTGGTAGAGAATATACCAAATTATATAAGATTACTTAGATGACAAAATAATTTAAAAAACCTTTGTTTGAAGACCCTCTGATCATTAATATGATAAACAAAAGGAAACAGTATAAAGAAAGCCAATCCAAAGAAGGCTTGGCTAGAGATTGAACTAAGCAAAGTCACCCCAAATATAATTTAAATGAAAATACAAGGATTAAAGAAAAGCTGACATAAAATGGAAAAAAGGTATTTATAACAAATTCCTTTTCATTTTCTAAGACACTGGAATTATTACATCACAGTTCCAGATGTGCTTGTAGAGAAAATGGAAATATCAATGGAAGAAACAAAAAAAAGAGAGAGAAAAAAGCAGCAAGACTAGATGATATAGAAATTTAAAAGGTCTGCACCAGAAGCAATGTAAGTTTGAGAATATCAGAAAATTAATTATTTAATGCATCTGAAACTTTTGAAAATATCAAAAATGTTGAAAAAAGTCAGACTTTATAATTACTTCAAAAAAAGCAAATAAGGGATCAATAACTACCAACATCTGTACTCATCTTCTCATTGGAAAGACCCCCTTGTGTTCAATCTATGGGTATATATGGGCAAAAGTAGCATAGGATAGTTAGGCACAAATGGGTTACAATATGCATCATTAGAAGTAACATCCCAATGTATAAAATCATATATCCACAGATTTGAGTACTGTATGGCTGGAATCATGGAACACTACAGTCTCTGAAGAATATAGATTTAGGAAGCTCCGGCCCCGCAACTGGCAACATGGCTAAAAGTACCAAGAAGGTCAGAATTGTTGGTAAATATGGCACACGTTATGGTGCATCCCTCAGAAAAATGGTGAAGAAAATTGAAATTAGCCAGCATGCCAAGTATACCTGCTCCTTCTGTGGCAAGACCAAAATGAAGAGACAGGCTGTGGGTATCTGGCATTGTGGATCCTGTATGACAACAGTAGCTGGTGGTGCTTGGACCTACCATACTACCTCTGCAGTCACAGTGAAAAGACTGAAGGAATTGAAAGACCAGTAAAATCTTCTTATCAAGTATCTGTAGCCCATAGTCCAACAATAAATGGGTTAATTTATGGAATTAAAAAAAAGAATATAAATTTAGAATCTCCCAAACAACAGTTGAAAGGTGTATGGTAGGTATCAGCAGGCCCTCACCATTGCAATCAAGGCATTGTGAAGGAAAATCAATATATAGGATGTCATTAAAGAAATATGTGACTTAAAAGAAGTTTATTGCTCATGTGGCATCTTTGGGCCTTTTCCTCATGCCTGGGATGCTCTTCTTTCTTACCTCTATCTCTTGGATTCCCTAGTATTATTCATGGCTTAGATAAACTTTTATCTAACTTTTACCTACCAGTATCAACTTTTATCCACCTAATGGTGAGTATTTCTCCCTTACTCCTAAAAATTACTATGTATTTGCTTTGTGTATCTTAAACTAATTTATCTCTATTTATGTTTCCTCCCCAGTAGAATGTAAGCTCCTTGAGTGTAATGACTTTTCATTTTGGTCTTTGTATCTCCAGTACCTAACTCAGGGACTGGTACTTTGTTGGTACTTAATAAATGCCTTTTGAGCTTAATTAAATTGAATTGGAAATAAAGGATAATCCATGAAATATGTTCCATTGTTATCCTCACAATGAAAAAGAAAGAGAGAAAAGTCCCACACACACTGGGTAGCTACATCTGGGGAACTACAGGAGGAGATGGACAAGAGTTCAAAGAATGGATGGTTTAGGATCAGTATCTTTGTGGGAATAAGCACATTGATAAGAGCAGAGATTTGATTTAGTACTTAATTATCTCATTTAATTATCTCAATACAACTATTTGGGGTAAGTGGTAATAACTATAAAATTTTTTTTTTAGGCAATTGGGGTAAGTGATTTGCCCAGGGTCACACAGCTAGTATAATATTATTAACCTGAATTATTATTAATATGTAAAATAGCCTGCCTGATTCCCACATCTATCAAGTAGTGAACTAAGACTTGAACACTCATCTTTTAATTTTAAATCCATTGTTCTTCCCACATTATTGTCTAAGTCACCTGCCTTTTACTGTCATATCTTCATCAAATATGAGCCATTGATTTGGACATACTTATTTCCAGTCAATCTAAATTCCAGGTTCTATCTTGAATCCTCCAAGAGAACTATAACATGGTGTAGCTGAGTCCTAGAATACCTTTGTCTGTTCCCAAGCCTGACGTATTTTATTATTCTCAATTTCCACATTACATTTTGAAAGGTATCATTAATCAACTAGCAGTCTCTTCTACCAAATAAGTGGACAGGGATACCAGGCAAGAATGAGCCTTTGGCCCAAATAACAATTAGACCAACTATAACTTCGCCATTATAATTCTATTGCTTTGAGTCTAAGAAGATTTTTCATCTTTAAGAAGTTCCTTTTCTATTGTCAATATCCCCTGGGAGATGTTAGTAGTACTTATCTAACATCCCCATGACAAGTACCTGAAAATTAGATGTTGTAGGAATGGAATATAGGATGGATGAAGGACATCAAGGAAGGGGAAGATAGAGGCTGCTGGCAGGGTTTGTGAGAAAAGAGGAAATAAAAATTCCAGAGGCACAAACATACTGGCATGGGTGAATTTCAATAAAAACCTAGATGAAGTCAGATGTTTTCTGGGTAAGGAAAGAGAATGAGAAAGCAGGAAGAAACCAGGAGTCTGGAAAGGTGTTGAGGAAGATGCCACTGAGGGAGAAAGGGAAGGAAACTGAGGAAGCTGGTGATAAGACAAGTGCCACTGACTTTACAATCATGACCCTGTTTATCTGTGTCCCAGACAACAAGAGCTATACAAAGCAATTTCAAATCATTTGATGGGGTCACCATACCCACACCTTAGAAAGAAGAGTATTCCTTTAGAAGGATTTATCTTCAGCAGCACATGTAGTGGTTCTCAGAAAGCTCTGTTCTTTGATCACATTTATGTTTTAAGGTGTGGCCCAGTGTTGGGTTGAATGTAGCTCTTAAATCCTTTCACATTCTGTGGTCAAGACACTAAGACAAATTTTCATTTGTGTCTTCTCCCTTTTAGGGTTCAGTATTTGGATCTTTATTCTTTGTGTATGAATGTATACATGCATTATTTTATTTGCATGCATGTATATACACAGATGTGCTCTGTGGAAGTGCATACATGTTTGTGCTGCATTGTATATATGTATATTTTGTGCACAGATGTTTTATGTGCTCATTGTGCCCATGTGTGCATGCATTTGTGTTCATGCACATGTGTATACTTATATGTATGCAATATGATAGCTATGACAGGGCTATTTTAAGAATGCACTTTTGTGGTTTCTATTAGACGCTAATAATTCAGAAGTAGCTTGTAGCTGCTACGGCCTTGATCTTTTGAAGAATAATTTTGGTCTCTTTATCAAAAATGATGAGATATTTTGAATTTTCTTATAATTGGATCCCTAGAAGAGTGAAATGTTATTGATCAGTTTTAGACATTTTAAGCATTTGTTGGCTATGTTTCCTCCACTTTATAAAAATAAAATTTAGTAACCTTCAAATTCAAAATTCTTGGGATTTCTGTCAAAAAAAATTTCTATCTACTTAAGCAGTTTTCTTTCTCCTCACTTCTGTAATATTGCACAATTAATACTGTAAAACAAGGCGTGCCCAAAGAAGGTAATTCTTTCTTTCATCCTCAGGGAGGGTCACTTCTCAGTTTCCCTAAGCCTCTTTCCTGCTGCCTTAGAGCTGATACCAAATCTTGCTATGTAACTTCGTGAAAGGTATTCTGACTGTGAAAACTGAAGCCATTACTGGTAAATTTCAATTAACTTACACATATTTTTATTGCTCTAGAAGATTGTTAGTAAGGCAAAAATATCTATCTGGTATAATGGTCCCTCTAATCTGACTTATTTCTTGATGTCCAAGTTAGCTATTTAATGCTTTATCCTAGATATAATTTGAAGTCACTTAGATCAAGGGCTTTGAGCAATTAAACATGGATGTCTGTCTATGAAATCAACTACAGGTTGATGCTCATGTGTTTAAACCTGTTTCTTCTTTTGAATTTAAATGAATAAGATTAAGCGATGCTTATTCTTAGCAACAAGGTATCCTGATATGGACATTTAAAAGGACCTTATTTTTTAATAACAAAAGAAAAATGGTGTTTTATTTTGAACCCAAATCAATAAGGCTAAGCATTAATAAAGTTGGAAGAAACCTCAGAGGTCAGTCTATACCTCAATAAGAATCTTTTCTCTAGCATTCATGGAACCTCCTTGAAGAGTTCCAGTTATTAGGGAACCAAATGAGACATTCCATTTGGACAGCTCCAATGATTAGGAAGTATTTCTTTACATTGAGCTGAAATCTGCTTCTCTGCAACTGCCATCCAGTATTCTTAATTCTACCTGCTGACTCTAAGCAGATCACATGTAATTCCTCTTCCCAGCAACAAACTTGTAAATACCTAAAGATAATTATCAGGCTATAAGCCCTTTTTTGTTCAGGCCAAATATCTTCAGTTCCTCCAATTAATTTTTATATGGTATTCTTTTTAGTACTCTCATCAATTTGGCCAACGTAATGCAATGCAAGTTGCAATGCAAGCATTCAGGGCAATGCAAGACCATACAAGACAACAGAACAGAATTGTTATCCTGGTAACTGTATCAACTCAGTATCTTTTCATCTCCAAACACCTCTCCAGGTATATTGTTGTATTATATTGCATAGTACTGTATTATGCCTTTTCATATGTGTTTGGTGACTTATTTTACATTTTATTTTATATAAATATATTTATTCATATGTAATATATTTATATAAAATATTGTATATGTTTTATGATTCGTATGTATATTTTATATTTGTATTGTATGATTCACATATATTTTTATGATATAACATATAGTATTATAATGTAGAATATAGTATTATATTGTCCTGCATGTCACTGACACTAGCAAACTTTTCCTGAACATATCTTCCTGTTTTATGCCTTTCTTGATTGATGTGTGTTTAGCAAGGCACTTGGTATATAATGGGTACTTAATTAATGTTTATTGACTGACTGACTAATGACAGCACTTACCTAGGCTTTAAACAAAGATAGTTCTATAATGGAATCTGTCACAGAACTGTGTATTGAAATGATGTATATGGATACGTGTGGGAGACACTTTATTTGGAAAAAGCCTTTATAGACACGTTTGTCTCTATTGAGACAAATAGCTTTATTTGTTTGTCTGTTTGTTTTAATCAAGAAACAATTTCACAGGAGATCTTATGGTCTCTATACCTCTTTAGACAGAAAAAAATAGAAAAGATAAGAATTCCTGAAAACCTCAATGTGCTAATCCAGATAAGGATCTTTGAGAAAGTGAATGACTTGAGGGCAAGTGCTAGATATAAGGTACTTACATAGACAGCAAAATTCCAGAGAGCTAAGGAAATGCAGGCCAGGATGGCAAAGTGGCTGGTTGTATAATTTGTTTTGTTTTTTAAGTTGAAGGGAGAGGACTGACCTGATGCCCAAGCAGAAAAGAAGTTTATTTCTTTGGGCTGGGCCTAGAAGATTAAAGCAATATGGATTAGTCAATAGTACTGTGACCTCCAGGATCCAGAGCCTAAAATAGCTAAAGTGGACCCAAGTGGATTTACGATAATGAATGAAAGAATGGATGAATCAACAAATCAATGATTGAATCATTGAATGAATGAATGGATGGATGGATGAATGAATGAACCATTTAAGTGTTTATCATGTTCCCAACACTTCACTAAACTCTGGGAATACAAGTACAAAAAAGTGATAGTACTTATCCTCAAGTAGCTTGCAATCTAATGCCTCAAAGGCAGCTGGTGGTGCAGTAGACAGCCAGGCCTTGAGTCAGGAAGACCTTTGTTCAAATCTGATCCCAGTCACTTACTAGCTGTGTGACCCTGAGCAAGTCATTTAACCACTATTTGCCTCTGTTTCTTCAACTGTGAAATGGGAATAATATCACCTACCTCCCAGAACTGTTGTGAGGATCAAATAAGATAGTATTTGTAAAACCCTTAGCACAGTGCCTGGCACATAGTAGGTGCTTAATAAATGCATGTTTCCTTCTTTGCTACCTCCCTTTCTTCTTTCCTTTACCTTAGAAGACAATATATACAGGGGAATACTTGACAGGGAAAAGACTTTTGGTCCAGACAGTTCCATGGATAGTGAGTTAATTCATAAGACAATCCATTGTGGGTTTTATCTAAATTCTGGGGTAGTTTTAGTTTGGTTATTGTACAAGTGTAGTGTGTATTTGATTATTATATAAGTGTAAAAGGGGATACAGGAAGCACAGGAGCAGCCAGATTGAAATATGGCCCATATGGCTGGCTAGATGGGTTAAAAAAGTGAAACTTGGACTCATCTGGGATCTTGGGACAACCAGACATAGTGGGCAAAGTAAGTTTGCACTTAGTCAATAATGAATATGCAGAATCATTGGGAAGCAGTTCCAGAGATGAGTAAATAAACATCATCAATGACTATGGGCAAGGGATTCTGGAAATTAAGTGCAGAAGTATGGTTCATAGTCCTAGAAGAAAGAATTTAACACTCTATATTTGTGATGAAAAACTTGTGATGGCAAACAAGTTTTAAGTTATATAATCTGCATGTAGCCTGTACCCAGAAAATCCCTTATGCTATATAGTAAGGGATACTTACGCTCTTTTACAGACCAGGCCTGATATACTTTCCATCTACTCTGTTTATATCTCATATGAACTGAGTTATTTACATACTGTCTCCCCTATTAAAATGTGTGCTTCTTGAGGCCAGGGACTATTTTTGCCTTTCTTTGAATTTCCAATGCTTAACTTGATAACTGCATATTTACTAACTGGTAGACATATTGTTATAGAGTAGTAAATAGGACTGGCTGAAGAGCCATCACGGGATCAGGGTACCATATCCCATTTCATTGTACTACCTATCCATTAGTTCCTACATAGGATACTATATTGGTGAAAAGGTATACTCTTTGTACTGACTTCCCAAGTTCCCAGAGTTTGATAGTTTGCTTATATAAATGGCCATCAAAGCCAGTTGCCAGTTCTTAGGCAGCTTGCCGTATGATGGGTTAATGTATGCACATGTCGGTGCTTCCCTTCCAGCTCCACATATATGTTACCTGACAACTGGTAGGTAAAGCAAGAGTGAGCACCAAGCTGAGCACTACATCTTGAGGCTGACAGCCCTGAAAATTGCATGAAGTTTTGTTTCTCCCTCAGTGCCATGAATGCAGAATTGACCTAGCTCTGGCAAATACATCCAAATTGAGATAAACTGAGGCCAGTCTACTAGTTCAACCTCTATACAGATTCATTCAATTTATGTATTGACTTTTATGGTCATCAGCAATGACCTGGATACAGTCAAACTTGAACCCAGGTAATAAACCATAATCATAATAAATGCAACAGACATATGCTAACTTTTTAATGTAGTCTCACAAATAAGTGTGAATAAGTGCCCTTTATCAGCCTACAGGCACATTTTCCCAGGCCATTCTTGCCCCAGAAAAGCCATACTGCTGGTAAATTTGATGAAATCAGCTTCTACTACTACTTACCTGGCATAAGAAACTGCTTGCTCTAGGCAAATGGAAGCATGGCTATTTGCCAGAATGCATTAAGCATATTTCTAACTCAGCTGATTTAATGACTAATAATAAAATGCATAACAATCTGTATGCTTATTTCAAAGAATATCAAGATTTATGCTTACTTGGATTCAATATTGATTTCCACTTCACTTGAATCAATATTAGTTCCTTTGGTCAATACATCCTGATATTCACCTAATCTGCCAACAACATCAGCTTTCATCAATGACCTAAATTGAGGGGACAAATTGTATAAGGCAGGTATTTATGAATTTCATCAACGTAAAGGATAGAATTTTTTTAACCCTTTTGGTCCTGGGGAAGCCATTGGCTTTGGTGGAACAGGGTGGAACAAAGACAAGTGCTCACATCCTTAAAGGGAAAACTTTCTTTCCTTCATTTTTGCCTTAGTAGAAACCTACCAATTTAAAGAAACTATCCTCACCCGAAGAAACACTGATTTTTATATTTTATAATCAGCCCAGAGAAAAGTTACAAAAGGAATAGAAGGTTGCTCCAAAACTTGACAGAACCATAATTTCATCCATCTTCATCCTCCCTCCACCACTGCAGACTACAGTCCTTAGTGGATGGTCTCCCAGAGCTGCTATAGCTGGAAAAATTGATGACCCTCTGGCCTCCCTCAAGGTGAGGCTCCCTGAGCTTAACTGGTATGCTTACCCTTGAACAATACATATTACCAAGCCTTCACACAAAGCCTTTGATGGTTTACATCTGCTAGAACTTAGGTTCCACTGGTAAAGCCTTCAAGGCCCAGGGTCACCAGGGTGAGGCATCAGAGGAGGACACTAGGGAAGGAGTACCTGAGAAAGTAGAGAAGATAGAAGGGGCTCATAACTATATTTTGCAAGACTCCATTGAAGGAACTCAGGATGTTTAACTTCAAGAAAGGAAAACGGAAGATAATTTTATTGTCTTTAAATATTGTAAAGGCTGTAGTGTGGAAGAGGAGTTAAGTACATCCTCTTTGGCCAAAGGCAGAAAAAGTAGGAGTAATGGGTAGGGAGGCAGATTTCAGCTTAGGTAAGTCTAAAGAAGAGCAGCCTAACAATACTACCTAAAAATGTAATAGTTTGCTGCCCAAGGCAATGAAACCATTGTCACTGAAGGTGCTCAAGAAGGGTCTATATGGCCACCTGTCAGGGAAGTTGTAGAGGAAATTCATCTGACATGGATTTCAGCTAAATGATCACTAAGGTCTCTTCCAACTGTAGGATTCAATAATTCTGATACGTTAAATGTGCATGTTATCATTGAAGACTCATAAAAGCTATTTACTTGTAAGAGTAAAATAAAATGACACATTTATGAACCAGAATTTGGTTACTTTTCCTTTTGTGAAGCATACTCATCTACTCACTTCAAGTAATACAGTATATCAATTTACATTATTCCCCTGACATAGGGTCAGTGAGGTGAATGCAGGGGATAGAGCCTTGGGCTTGAAATCAAGAAGACCTGAGTGTAAACCCAGCCTTAGATACTTACTAGACTGTGACCCTGGAAAAGTCAATTAATCTTAGTTTGCCTCAGTTTCCTCAACGGTAAAATGGAGATAATAACAGCACCTACTTTGCAGGGTCATTGTGAGGATCAAATGAGATAATATTTGTAAAGTACAAGCATAGTCCCTGCCACATAGCAGTCGCCATATAAATGTTTATTCTCTTCTTAATGCTTCCCGTACATGACATATCATCTCCTACCTCATTGCTTATGTATAGGGTACTCATAATATCCGGAATGCTGTATCTCCTCAGTCCACTTCTTGGAATACCTAGATCCTTTTCAAAATAGCTAAATGCTAGTCCCTACAGGAAGACGCTTTTCTTGATTCCCCCAGTTGTTAATGGCTACAGTTACTTTCTATTTCTTCTCTACATATTTTGCATTTTCTTATTTATGCATGGGTTGTTCCCATCCCCCCACCCCATAGAATATAAGCTCCTTGAGGGCAAGGAGTTTCATTTTTGTCTTTGAATCCTGAGTACTTAACATACAGCTGCTTCACAAATGCTTGTTTAATCTAATCAAATTCCATGTGTCAGCACACAAATCCACTGTCTTAGTCTTTTCCTTGCAAAAAAAAAAGCTAAAATTTTAAATGATTT
Organism: Phascolarctos cinereus; assembly: GCF_003287225.1. Taxonomy (NCBI): domain Eukaryota; kingdom Metazoa; phylum Chordata; class Mammalia; order Diprotodontia; family Phascolarctidae; genus Phascolarctos; species Phascolarctos cinereus. Next base: position 37,569 of record NW_027555444.1, read on the forward strand.
ATGACATCCAAACATATTTTTATTTACACATGGATATCACTGGCTTTAACTTAGATAGACTCTCTTACTTAAAATAAACACTGTCTTACATATAGTAGTCAATTCATAAATATCTGTTTAAACTGCAGAAACTGTGGAAACCATAGAATCTGTTTAAACTGTAGAAACTATAAAAACAAGTAATTATCACTAGCCATAAAATTGTGAAAGGACTGAAATTAATGTTTGATTGATAACTGTGTTCTTCTCTGGCGCAGTCTTTGGTTTCTAACACATGCGAGTAGTGAAGAAAGCCATTAAAAGAGTGAAACAAAGAGACAGAGGAGGAGAGGTGAGCAAGGAAGCTGATCATACTAAATAGAGACATTGGACCCACCAATCACCTGACAGTCACTGATAGAATTCTGAAAGATGGACAGATAGAGTGAGAAGTAAAGCACACTTTCAGGAAGTAAGGTAAATAACCTATTGAATGGGCCTAAAGAGTTAAAATTTGGCACTATTGCCTTTCCTGGTTCCCATTTTCAGCAAAATGCTCTTTTCCAGAGACAGCTGGAGTTTATGGAGCCATTAGGTTCCCTACAGTCTTTCCTAGTGAGGATGGCAGTCTAAGATGCCTCATCTCTCATCACCATAAGCAATGAAAACCATTTCTGATCTTGTACCTTCTACTTTTAAAAGAAGGTAGGGGGGGTGCAGAAAAGAAGTAACAGTGAGCAATACTTTTCAGGAGTTTGAGTCTCATATCTGCCTTTTGACTTTCTCAGGTTAGGTCTGGAAAGGACTGAGTAAAATAGAGGATTGGCCAATTTAAAGTATTATACTGGGCACTGACTGGTAGGGGAGACACAAAAGTGAAATATGGCAGGGCCCCAGCCCTTTTTGAACTTATGCTGAAGTCAAAATCTATGCAAATAACAATGATACAAAACAGAATATGGTATCAGTCAGGGCCCCTTGACAAGCATGGCCAAGTGAAAAGAGGTCCCAGAAGGTAAGATCAAATTTGAAGTTGTTCCCGATCTTGTGACAAGAATCATAACCTAAAATCAACCAGTGTTTTCGTTTCCTTTATTGATGAGAACCTTATGTATGATCTACTGTATCAGGCAATCTGCTCTAGCCATGCCTCACATTGTTCCCCCACCATCTTCTCAACAACTGCCTTAATATATGGTCCAGAAAGCATACCTGGACAATTTAGGCTTTTCAGCTAAGGTACCCACAGTTCTGATTAGCAGCTAGCTCTGATGTGGCCCATTCTATCAGACCAGCTATCCTCTAGCCATACTTCACCTTACTCTCCTGCCATCTTCTTGCCATCTGTCTTGCTTTCTGAGCCAGAAACCATTCCTTGGAGTAACCACCCCTTTTTAGTTCTCAAACTCCCATTCTGGGCTCTGGAGATCCTGACTGGTAAGTTCTTTATTTATGGGCTACTTTATCAGACCAATGATTTCAGTCGTGCTTTTCCTTACTCCTCCCCCCACCACATACTTTACTTTCCCAAAATCTTTCTGCCAGATCTTTGGCCACCATGTCTGTCCCCACTGCACCAGTCCCCTTCCATTTCTGGAACCATAATCAAAGCAATACATTTATTGCTCCTTGCCACTGAAAGAATATATCATTATTCTCCTTTACTGTTCTGCTTGCCATCCCTATAACTTTTCAAATCAAAACACTACTCTGGGGATACCATTCTATATGTTTTGTCTCAGTCATTAGAATATAAACTCTTTGAAGGTAGGAAGTTTTTGTATCACTCAGCCCTTAGCACTAGACTTGACACATAGTAAGCATTTAATAAATTCTTTTTTTCATTTATTCATTCATTTGCCAAGATTTCAGGCAGTTTACAGCACAGTCTGACAAATAAAATGTTCCCAGAGATACACATGATAGGGGAAACAGAGAAATACATGTGGAGAATCTTATTTAAAGAATCATACTGCTTTACCAAAGCAAAATCTTCATCTGGTTCTACCATCTCTCTGCCTTTCCGTGACAAATAGCTCTGCAATAGCAATAAACACGGCCAGTCTGAAATTGACCAACCTTAAAGTTATAGCTCTCTTTGCTCTTACCTGTAGTCTCTAGGCTTCCTCAGGATGGGAAAGACATTGATACAGTACTCAGGACTATTTTTTTTTCCCGCCACCTGCTATTTGCTGGCCCCACAGCTTAGCTGCTCTGGCTTCCTAAATGTAACGAGGAAACATATTAGAGAAATGTAACCTTAGTGCTGAATAAGACCTGAGGAAGAAAAGATCATTTTTAACTAAAAAAGTCAAACACAAATACCCACGAGATGTATGTGTGTTTCTGTTCATGTAATAGATTAGGTAGATAGACAAAGGAGAAGGTTGACAGTATACAGTAATATAATCTCTGAGAGAAATCAACACTATACTATAATATAATACATAGTTACCATATTAGTAACTAATTACAATTTGTGATCTACCCTTTTTCCTCTTATTTCTGTTAAAAACCCATCTCCTGAAAAAGTTAGTCAGTTTCTGAAGGGCATGACTGAATCATGAGATTTGCTTCTAGCCCTCGTTAACTCACTGGGTAGGACCCCATGTAACTAGAGACATAATTTCTGCTTAGAGTATAAATTTAATATCTATGAGGGTACTATTCTCTCCCAGCCCTATGCTCAGGAAAGTAAGAAGGAAACAAGAATTTATTAATCACCTATTATGTTCTAGGCACTGTGGTAAGTGCTTTCTAACCAAATATTACTTCATTTGATACTCACAATAACCTTACAATGTATATATTATTATCCCCATTTTACAATTAAGGAAACTGACGCATACAGAGTATAAATGACTTGCCCAGGGTCACGTAGCTAGTAAGTGTCTGAAGCTGTATTTGAACTCAGGTCTACTTACCTCTAGGTCCAGTGTTCTATCCACTGAAAATAATGGCCTGGAGATCGTTAATTGTTTGGGTCATTAGGATCCAGGACTTCCAAATATGATGCCCTCTCTACAGGGGATCTGATGTTTCTGCAAACTCTAGGTATCCTTGGGAATTTTTTTTTTTAAATCAATGAATGGAAATCAGGAAATGCAACCAAGTTCCCTCCTGGATCTTCAGGACCTCTCAGTGGCTGCAGCTGAGAAAATTCTATAACACTGAATGGTGATCTTATACCATGGGAAGAGGAAAAATGAGGCAGCTGAGAAGTTCTTCTGTAGGAAGAGGACCCAAAGCACTCTATGATTAGCAGCTCCTGATGCAGAAAGCATCCCTAAATGAGATGAGAAACATCCCTAAATCCACCCCTCTACCAAATTACCTTGCATAGATTTTGTATATAAGCATATAAAGTACACGTTGTCCCTCTCATAGAATGTAAGTTCTTGGAGAGCAGAAAATTTCATTTTTGCCTTTATACCCTAGTACTTAGCATAGTGGCTGGCACTAAGTAAAGGCTTGTTGACTGACTGATTGACAACAAATTCAGAAAATAAGATATGGGTAGGGAAAGTAAAGAGCCACAGGCAAAACGCAGTGTGTGGAGTGGAAACAGTGTCAGAAATAGGATCAAAACAAAGTCTTGTGGGATATTGAGAACTGGTTCTTCAGATCATTTGGTCCTGTAGTAAGCAACAAGAGGCTGAGCATGAAAAACATTGTTTTCAAAATTCTGTATGTAAGATTCAGTGAACATGATCAATTATTTTTTTGTGCTTTGGAAGCCCTATACCATTGCTTCCTTGGAATTCATTTCAACTGGACAGCTCTGCCTGCTACAGCCCTCTTCCTTTCAGTGTGTCCTGAATGACCTGGCCTTTTCCTTAATGAGTGCCTTATCTGACTGTGAATCACCCCACCAGTCAAGATGCTATGGATATATGAATTACTGTACATAGAAGTGAGGCTAAGTTATGGACTAAGCTACTTCATTTATCATTTATGTTATATAACAGCAGCATTTCTCTCACTTGGAAGTACCCAAGGGGACTTTGGGAGCTGTGCCATTCCCTATATTCACTATCTAATCAAGATCAAGTGAAACATAATGTTATTTCATTAAATCCTATCAAAATGTACAGTTGGTCTTCCTCTTGCCTTTTAGTGACATAGTAGTAGCATTTATATCACATGACTATCCATTTAGAGAGTAGTTACTGCTAAATGTTGGGGAATGGGTGAGAAACATGGATTCCTTTTAATCCTTGATTTAGCTCCTCAGACCTGGCAACAGCCATCTCTAAGAGAAGGCAGACTGGGATCTTCAGATTCCTAATCAGTAAAAGATCTATAATGACACTGTACTGCCTTCCTACACTGTAGGGTTGTTTTTAGGATCAGCTAAGAAAATGGGTACAAAGTGTTAATTACATGACCCTGTATAAATATAAGCCAGTGGTGGCAGGCATGGAATGGCAGGAGTGGTAGCAAGGCTGGCTGTATTTTTGCTTTGTTTTGTACAAAGAGGTGATTTCTTAGATGAAGGGATTCCTAGTCAGGAAATGCCTTTTACCAATGCAGGCCAGTAGCTAATATGAAAGTTATAGTCTTGGACAGTTGTCTAAAGGCACCTAGGCATTCAATGACTTGCCCAGGATCATACAGATAATACTCTGTATGTCAGAAGCTGGACTTCAATCCAGTCTTCTCTGCTCCAAGGCTGACTCTTTAGCAGCAACAGTAGCAGTAGCAGCAGCAGCAGCAACAGCAGTAGTAGTAGTACTAGGTAGTAGTAGTATCAGTAGTAGTAGTAATAGTAGCAGGTAGTAGTAGTAGTAGTAGTAGTAGTAGTAGTAGTAGTAGTAGTAGTAGTAGTAGCAGTAGTAGTAGTAGTAGTAGTGGTTAGTAGTAGTAGTAGTAGTAGTTAGTAGTGATATTAGCCATTCTCATCTTATCATAGTCATAGTAGTAATATGTGTTAAAGTATAAAATCAAGGAGATATATAATTTTATTGTTAAGTATTTTAGAGTAAATTGATGCTTGTGACTACAGATCTATCATATAATAAAAAATAATGTTAATAATAATTAATACAATAATTTAAGGTTTGCAAAGAACTTTACAAGTATTATCCTCACAACAACCATGGGAGGTATATGCTATTTCCCCCCTTTTATAGATGAGGAAACCAAAGCAGAGGGAAGTTAAGTGAAATGCCCAGGGTCCTACAGCTAGTAAGCATCTGAGGCGGGATTTGAATTCAGGTCTTCCTGACTCCAAGTCCAATACTCTTGCTCAGACCAGAATTAAGAGCAAAGTCATGTGGCTAGGATGTGGGAACACTGGTACTCCTATTTTTTCAGTTGTTTTATTCAATTCAATCCAAGAAATATTTACCCTCCCTCTTCTGATACTTACTGGTTGCCTGACCCAGGATAAGTCACTTAATATCTCAGGGCTCAAAGGAACTCTGAAAGTTACAGGGCAGTTACAAATTTGTGTGAGAAGAGGGAATTTTGTCACAAGGAGCTCCCTGTGCCAATGAAATCCCATAAAAAAGTGCATATAACATTGCATTGAAGTCTAGGGATTAAAAAGTCAGAAACAAAACAACCTCTGCCCTCAAAGAAATTTTATTCTACTGGAGAGCTACAGTATGTACCCAGACAAATAAATACAAACTACATAGAAAGCAATTTCAAAAAGAAGAGGGCATTAAAAATGGGGGTGAGGGGAGAGGATTGTGATCAGGAAAAAGCCTTGTGAAGGAGACTGAACCTGAACTGTGCTTTGAATGATGAAACTAGAGGTTCTAAGATGTGAAGATGATGAGGAAATATATTCAAGACATAGAGATTGGGGGAGAGGGAGGGGAACTTGTGGAAAGGCAGATCAGAGATGTCATGTCATGTAAACGGAATAATAAGAAGGTCACTTTTCTGGAAAAGCAAGATAAACCACCATAAATCTCTTTCTCTCTCTCCCTCTCCCTCTCTCTCTCCTTCTCTCACTCTCTGTCCCTCTCTCTCTTTCTCTCTCTGTCTCTGTCTGTCTCTGTCTGTCTCTGTCTGTCTGTCTCTCTCTCTCTCTCTCTCTCACACACACACACACACACACACACACACACACACACACCCCATTATCAAAATATATTTGCTGAGCTGAGAAACCAAAGCACATGAATCAAGCCACAGTGAGCTACCCTCAAAGTCAGGATGGCCTAGGTTCAAGTGCCACCTCTGATACATGCTGGCTGTGTCAATATGGGAGGATGACTTAATTTTTCAGTACTAAAAACTATATAAATTGCTGATCAATCAACAAGCATTTATTAAGTACCTGCTACGTGCCAGGCACTCTACTATGTTGTAGGAATATAGGTACAATAAATGAAAAAAAATTCCACCTCTGAAGGAGCTTACATTCTAATGATATAGAAGTATATACAGAGCAAACGGAGATTCAGTCCTCATTGGAAGAGGTAGTTTAATCATCAGAAATTCCATATACTACTGAAATCATAGGATTTCATTCTCCCTTCTCCCCCTACTCCTTATCCCCCACCAAAAACAGATAAATAAAAAGGACCATTATTCCCAGTCCAGGATCTCTTTAGAAACTGGTTGTCTAGGCCAGGCATTCACACACATGTATTATCCCTGGACCTTGGAAAATCACCCTTGTCTTTCCACAATGTACTAACTGCATCAAATTCTGTTCTTTTTACTTTATTTTGGTGATTAATTTTGCCTTCAAATTAAATCATTTTTGTCCTCCAGAGTCTTGATTTCTGTGTCCTATGATTTGTTGGGGTCACTGGTTGGGGCAGCTTTCGGTACAATTTTAGAGAGTTCATTCCTAGGCCCTGTCACCTGAAGGCCTTTCAATGATTTATTAGAGAGACTCTGAGCATGGAAACCCAGAAAAATGAAGCTGTCTATATGGAATTTTCATGGAAAATAAGTGTCAGGATGCACAGTGGAATGTAGTTCTCCATCCTTGTTGCTGACACTCATCAAGTAAGACTCAGCCTCCCCACCTCCACATCCTCCCCCACCCCCACCACTCCACCATCCCCATTTGTACAGTCTGCTTCCCAGGTCACGGCCATGCTCATTTATCATCCAGCTGAGCTGCGGGCACTCTTCATACTGTATTGACTATGAAAACTGAATCATTAAATGTCAGAAGTTAGTGAATGGTGTGGGATTAGCTGCCACGGAAGCAGGATCCTCCTGCTCACCTGCAGAATATGGTTAGCACAAACAACTGTGACTCTTCCTATGTTCCTTCCTTGGCCTTGCAAACCAAATCCAGTTGGCTATAATGAGCTCATAGACTTCTTTGCTGGTGCGGAAGATTTCCTGATAAGATTTATTAGGTTTAGACCTGGAGATTCACTATCAATTCTTCTATACCACAAACTAACAGCAACAACAACATCAACAAAAAGGCTTTGATATATATAATTGACTGTGTTACTCATGTACATGTGAGGTGCTCCAATTGTCATTAATTGTACAGGATTCTGGTTCTGCTTCAGGGAGCATTGCATCTCTTCCGTCATATCCCTGATTGGGGATTTTCTGAGGTTTCCTCGCCATGTATCCTATTGTGGAGGAATTCAGGGACCTCGGAGAAGGTCATGAGTTTGAGCCTGTAGGCAGTTGGAAATG
>NW_027555445.1:0-44652 GCF_003287225.1 Phascolarctos cinereus
TGAAAAAAGGAGGAGAGTTTCTTTTGGAGCCCCTCTGAGACCCGAATTATTTGATGGAAATTTACCTCCCAATACACCTCTTGAAAAAGGAGAAAGCCCAGAGACGAGCAAAACAGCATCCACAACCTGGGTCCCGAGAAACTCAATGATGAAGGTACAATATTTTAGACAAGCATTTAATCTGTCTGTAGTTGAAATTATGCATTTCTCTATGATCCATACCCTAACTGCATTTTTAACAAGTACTGGTATATATTATCCTATCTTCAAAAATGATTTCCTACGAAATATCTTTTCAAATGGAGAGAGTTCAGTTATTTGTTGTTATGTTGGCTTCTCATACACTAGGGACTCAAAGTATTCCAGCCTGTAAGGGGAGCATCATGTCTTGATAGAGAACATGCGTGAACACGCTTGAGTGCCCTGAGTTTCTCTAGGTCTGCTATGGTTATTGCAGTGTTTAAAAGAAAAGCTGAGACATAAAATCTCACTTAACATTTGCCATCATACATAGCATGTGATGCACAAAATAAGCAAAACCTTTTTTTGCCCATTATACACTCTGCCTTAATCAGACCCTAAAACTTGTAAGACCTCAGAGCATCAAAGGGAGGTGACGTGTACAGGGTAGGGCCCTCAGACTCTAAACATGTTCAGCTTCTGCTTTGTGCTGCTGCTATTCGTTTTATACTTAGGGGGGCAAGTCATATAGTCCCTATTTCCTAGGGTCATTGGGAAAAGAGAAAGTTCTTTGCTACCCTGACAAGTGCTGCTAGGTAAAGAAATGAATCCTTTGCCAAACAACACTCCTAACAGTATGCCCCTGTAGTTATGGTTGCTGCCACTGGGTGGTGGTAGACAGTACATCTGCAGCACTGAGCTCTAGTAGTGATGGAAAACTCCCTTCATGCTTTTCGAGCTGATGGCAGGGGTCCCATCTACAGCAAACCAGTGAACTTGCCAGCATTCCTAACAAGTGGCCAGACAGGCTTTGTCTGAGGACCTCATCTACCTCCAATTGCCTTGGGGAAGCAATCCTTTCCAACTTTGGGGTAGCGTAGCTTTTATTGGTAGGAAGGCAAGGCCTAAACTAACATTCTCAGGACCAATGGTGGCTGGCATCATTGTTATACAGAGACATACATGTTGCTATATCCGTCTCACTGCTACCTGGCAGCAGGGGGAGACTTTTGTCCCCAAAGCTCATTGAGCCTCGAGGGGTGCCTTTGCAGAGATCGTCTCTGGAGGATTAGCCCTCAGAGGGTTGTTGTCAGACTCAAATGAAATGTCTGTTACAGGCTTTTGATGCACCTTGGCCATATTCAGTCATTTATTAGGGAACCGTAGCACATCTTGTCATTTATAAACTGTATAAAAATGTCCACTGCAGCAGACGCATTCTAAACCACCAGAAAAAGAGCCTTCCCCCAGTGTAGTGGAAGGGATACCGCCATGTACAAAAGACCCACACCAACAGCTTCCTGCCATTCCTAATAAGAAGTCTGCACCGAGCAGGGATAACATCACCTTGTCAAAATTCGTGGAGGAGAGAACAACATCTATTCCCGAAATCCAGACCATCCAGCCCCACAAGACCCTGAGCACACCATCGGTCTGGAGGAGATCCTCCTCTGCAAGAAGAAGCCAGGTTTTGGATGCGCTACAGACGATTGACTCCAACAGAGGAGCACCAAAAGACAATCTCATGGGTATTTGAGCAGGGAATCATTTTCCGATGGTTTTTACAGGCAGGGGGCAGGCAGTCCCCTGGCTTCAAAGAGCTTAAGACATCAGTCTACCAACACAGGGAAGACGTAGGAGGAACAGTAAGAAGGCCAGTATATGGCTGGATCAGACAGTGCAGAGCTGTGTGCGGGGCTTGAGGTAAAAGGTGTAAATAAAACAAGGCTGGAAAAGCTAGTAATCTCATGGGAGTGATAGAAAGCTGCTTTTAGAGTTTGTCAGTAACAGGAAGGAGTGGAGACATGATGGGTAAGACTTGTGTGCTGGGGTTAGCCAAAATCACTTTGGCAACTACTGCAGGAAAGAGAAAAGGAGGGAAAACAGGAATTCGGCACTTGTTACAAATCAGTTTGCAGTGAGAGTAGGGGGGCAGCTTTTAGATACAGTATCTGGTGGTATTTGTGAGTGAAGAGAAAAGAGGAGTTTGACCTGATAGATGTGGGGAGAAGAGATAAATGGCAACATTTGGCTGGATGTATCAGCAAGAAAGTGGGGGAGAGAATGCCTTGAAGTGAGTTGGGTGACTAGAAATAGAGAAGATATCGGTGGTTAGGGAGGTTTGGTTTTCTCTTTGTTGATTGTTTTATCCAAAAAATGTTCATTTATGTTCTGTTTGAATGAATTTTATTTGTATTAATTGTTGGTTACTTTCCTTAACAGTTGTACACTCTTGGGCAGATGTGGTGAGATTAGGTACTAAAAAAACCACAAGCACACGTTGTTACAAAACATGGTCTTGAGAGAAGGATAATAAAAAAGCAGAAGAGATTAACCCCCAAGGTCAAGGTACATTACAGAAATGTGGAGATCATTTTTACGTGTGTGTGTGTGTGTGTGTGTGCGTGTTATACATATACATAATACATGTGTGTATATACATATATATCATCATGTGTATTACACATTTACATTTGTGTACTTAGGAATGTCATCTGAGCAAACATTAAGAAATACTGAATTTATTTTTGGAAATGTTTCTTTTTCCTTTACAGAAGAAGCCTGCAAACCACTCACAGAATCACTTTAGCACAAGCTTCGCAAACTCTCCCTGCACCCTAGTGATTGGCAGAGCTCATACTGAAAAAGTGACCGAGCCTGTATGGCCCTGTATGATGCTGAACAACTTTGTTTTAAACCCTAAGATGGATATGAATGAGGATTTAGCAGGTGAAAGAGTGTGCACAGAAGGCCATGAGAATGTCATGCAGTGTGTTTGTAGATGCACAATTTTAAAAGAGCTGATAGAAGTGCTCCCCAACTCCTTACAGAAGGGGGAGCGTGCATTCTTGAGAGGTCCTGGCCAATTGTTGTGGTCGGATCTGGTGGGATAGCCTATCTTTTCAGCTACAAACAAACCAGCCCCATGATAACTCTGAGTTGGCATAGTTATGCCTCTGGGCAGGGCTAGGCTGTATCTTGCGGTATATGGTCGGGAAGAATAAAGGTGGTTGTGAAGCAACAAGAGAAGCAGACAGACTGGCCTAAATGCCAGTCAAGAACTGAAAGCCAGTGGAAGGAAGCAGGAAAGGAGAGTTGAGTTTGCAGCCTAGGTTGGGGGCCTTGGACTTTGAAAAGAAATCATTATGCCTAATGAGCAGAGGGAGTCTGTTGCATTGTTTGAAGTAGGAATGAGAGTCAAGAGCTTGCATCTAGATTGATTGCATGCCCGGGATTTTGAGAAGAGATCTCTTTATGAATAGAATGGAAGGGGACTCTGTCCCATTGTTTTCTTGTTGGAAGAGGGTGGAATATGACTTTTTACTTTTAAAAAATACATATCTGTAATATATACAGTACATACGCATATATGATGTTCTATGTTTTTATTGCATACATTAATGTTACTTATTTTCTTCATTAATAGCATTACCAGGCATGTTTGAAACCCCCATCAAAAAGAAAACTGCAAATGTGTCTCCTGACATTGGTAGAGATTTACACAATTCTTCAGGAGATGAAGACTCTTTAGAACGTAGGTTACATGATGACTCTAGTGCTTGGTTTTTCTTTTTTTCTTCTGTGAAACTTTGGAATGGCAAGTTATGATTTGCCCTTGCCATGCCAGTAGAGGTTTCATGAGTTGCTATAGCTACCCTTCAACCCAAAGGGCTGGTCCCTCACTGAATCACAATGACATAACCTATCCATGTAGAATTTTTACTTTATGATGAATAAGGAGAGCTAACATCTAAACGTAGTTCAGACATTCTTGTGATGTGACAATTTAGACATTTCTTATAAGTTATACTTAGCAACTATACAAAGAATCTTTGACTTCAATCTCCCCCATCCAATTGCAAGTCTTGTCAGTTCTGTCTCCAAGGATAAAGGGATGTATCCCTTTTTTCCTACTACAGTGGCCAGCACTCTACTTCTAGGCCCTAATTGCCTCTAGCCCTTAACTGTTAAAATAACTTCCTAATTGGCCTCCTCTCCACAATCCTTCCCTTCACACAGTTTTCAACGTTATTTTCCTAAAGTGCAGATCCAACCCATAGTAATTAGTATGCCCAAGAATCTTTAGTTGGCTTCCTCATCCTTTAGGACTAAACGCAAACTCCCAAAACTCACTTTATTTCATATTGCTCTCCTTCATGTACTCTGTATTCCAACCAAACTAGCCATAACTTAAAGGTATATATGTCTATATATTATATTTACATGTAATGCAACATATCTATCTATATTTATGTGTCTATGTATCTATCTAGTTATATCTAGATATATATATTTTTAACCTGGATAGGCACAGATCTGCAGATTTGCATCATCTTACTAAATATTATTGTCATTGGCCAGGAAAACACAAGACTACAAAATAATAATTTGGGTAGATGACCCGGGCCGGGCCCTTCAGGTACGTCTCCTTCCCTGGGAGCTGGGCTTCGGACGTCTCCGGACCCACCCTGGGGGAAAGGTGGGCTCAAGGACCAGACAGGACGCGAGTGTGGTGTATGCTCTTTATTGTGGAGGATCCCCCCCCCGATCCTCCACAATAAAGAGCATACACCACACTCGCGTTCTCAGCCCGTTATATAATCTGAGGGCGGGTCATGAAGGCTACAAGGATCCACCCCGAAGGCGGTGCCAACAACCCATTAGCGGAGCCTCCCCAGCACCTCATCCAGGATTGCTACGAAGCTCACTGCTGAGCCCGCAAGCTATCCCAGAAGAGGCGGGTCCCAACTCCTGGGGTGTCACCTCTCCATTCAGGTGTCCCCTGCCAGCCCCCAATCACCTTTACCTCTCCATTCCGACATCTCTTGCCAGCCCCCAACAGGTAGACCTTTAATTCATAAAGAAGAATTGGTCCCCAGACTAGTGAGTGGAGGCATAGTCTTTGTTTCATAATTATCTTTATTCTGTCATTTATTACAGCAGAGAAACTGATACGTACTATTCCTAACACAGTGGAACAGCTATATGGCCAGAGCATGATATGCTGCCCTGCAAATGAAATCATTCAAACCCTAAAGAAGATCCCTGAAATTGGAAGTGGTGAAATAACAAAGATGCCACTTCAAGAAGTCGAGGTAGACCCCAAAATATTAACACCCAATATTTCACTTTTGAAAAACACTTGTACATCAAAGGAAAATAGATCAACACCACATCTTAGCAGAATTAAAAAAACAGCAGCACTAGATCAAAAAGTTACATACGTGGAAGAAAAATTTGAAAGTGGAAATGTGGAAGATCTGACCACCAGGAGACTGATAAGAACGCCTAAGGAAAGGGAAGAACATTTAATAGAAGACGTGAAAGTTGTCAAGAAGTCTGGTAAAAAGAAAAAATGTGATCCAGAATACTCAATGAGTATTGAGAAGTTATATGAAATACCCAAAATAGAACTAATAGAAAACACACCAAGCAGCCTAGGGAAACTTAGAGGAGAACCCAAAAAAGTAGAAGAGCTTCCAGGTCATAGGAATATGACAGTTCATAAGGAAAAGGCAAAAGCAGGAGAAAACTTTTTTAGGAGGTTTTTAGGAGGTGTTAGGAGAGTTTTCAAAACATCAAAAGTAAAACCAGAAGATCTAAAGAGATTCAAACTGATGGAGAATGCTAGACCTAAAACTGATACTGATGAAAAAACAAAAGTTAGTGATTCAGTTAGTGAAATAACATCTCACACACAACGAAATGAAAAGAAGGCACCAAAGGTCTTAAAAGAAATGAAATTGAAAAAAAGAATTGAGAATAAAGGAATGATGGTGTTTCGTTCTAGGAATAAAAAGGAAATATTTCCTAGGCAGTCAGATATGACATTCTGAAATAGTGAAAAGGAACCTTTTAAGAATTTTCCAGGTTTGTTAAAGAGTCAAAAGGCAATACTGCACCCTAGAAACAGAAATAAACCTATGGAGCAAGTAAATTTGAGTTTGAGTGAAATCAATGAGTTACACACAGAAAATGAACAAAAAAGTATCAAAAATTTGCAGGGGAAGACCATTGTGACTGAAGATGGACTGGCTTCAAGAAAGAGAAGCAAGTTAAATTTGAAAAAGAAGATATGCATAGAGAGTAAGGAAAAGACACCACCTAAGAGTTTCACAGTTCATGAAAAGGTGGAATGTTTAACATCTAGCAACATACTTAAGTCTGCTAAGGAACCACAAGAGCCCAATTTAGGTTTACCAACTGAACTATGTAAGACAGAGAATGAGGAGAAGAAACTTAAAGATGCAAGTGCCAATATAGGGATGATGACTTCGAAAACCAGAGGCAAAAATAAAGTAGATACATTGTCCAAGGAAACAAAGAAACTGCACAAGAGCTTCCCGGAGAAGTTTATGTCATCAAGATCACATAAAAAGGAAACAGAAACTCAAGAGAGGATATATATGGAGTGTCTAGGGAAGAGTCTCCTGGAGAAGAAAGGCAGTGAGAGTCCATGTCACAGGTCTTGACCATCTAGAAGTAGGGGCATTAGATTACTCCATGCTGCCAGGGTGGCACCTGAAACAAAGGTAGAAGAGCCAAAGAAGCCTGCGAAAGTTCGTAAGACTGGATTAAAGTCTAGTGGCAAAAAGAAAAAGAATAGAGGCCTGAAAGGATCTAATGCTGTATTAACATCTAGGAACATAGAAAAGGATGGCAAATGCACAGGTATTTGCCCGGATATCTTTCAAAGTTCATTGGTACCTCAAGGAATTTTATGTTTAACTAGAAACAGAAACAAACAACCTCAAGACATTCATCGGATACCTAGTCTAAAAAAGATCATTGAAAAGCAGCTTCCAAGCCTGGAAAATAAAGCCCAGGATAGAGTGCAAGAATCCTTTAGAATTGGAAGCCGAAATGGAACTGACAAAGAAATCTATAGTACTCCTTTGCTGAGGGCCATGGAGATAGCTTGCGCTGAGAACAAAAATAGAGCTATGACTGAACACCAGTTACATTGCAGATCTGACCAGAAGAAGCAGACACAATGCAGAACAGACAGGATTTAATCTTTTGTCAAAGGACATCTTACCTTTGGGTAAGGTTGGAAAAGCAACTGTTCTCCAGATTCTTCCTAACAACGAGAAAGCAGGCAATACAGATCTGCAAAGATCTGCTAATCTTAGCAAAGATGACCCCTCCACCACAGCAGGAGAATCAACCCCAGAAAAAGTCTCAAATTGGAAGAAAACTTTTTACACTACTCTTTTCAGAAAGAGAATAAAATCAAAGACACCTAGCAGTATACTGTTCGAGCCAATTGATGTTGGAAAGTATAGCCCAGAGAGTCGTCTCCTAAAATCTGTCCCACCGGTCGGTGACAATTTAAAAGAAATCCAGTCAGAGCCTTCTTTGCTTACAGAACCCAGCAGCAGTGCTGTGTTAGAAAATAACAAAAACCAGACTCAAGAAAAGGTCACTGAGGAACCCATAAAATTAAGTAATGACCAGGAGTTTTTGAACTCATGGAAAACAGGAAAACACAACTTAAGCAGACCAGACCAGCTACCAAGTTCAAAAGAGGTATGATGTCACATTTTATGATGTTTCTTTTTAATGGGCATATCACATGTTTTGCTAAATTTCTCAATGGTTGAAGTTCAGCTCTCAGTAGTATATAAGATAATCTAAAAAGCATTTACATGACTTTGGAATGAAGTGATGTGTGTTTGCTCTCTAAGGCAATTTAAATAAAATATAATGCGAAACCCTTTTTTCTATACCAATCTTTACCTTATTCTGTGTTGAGAACACATATATGGTCAACTTTTCCAGAACAGATGAAACAGATCTTGTCTCTGTCTTGGGGCAGAGGAGTGCCTAAGTGTTTGGAATATGTTGAGCTTCCTCCCTAACCTAACAAAGCAAAAATTTTAAATGAGCACTGTAGGGCAGGGAGGTAACCAAGTTTGCTTTTAGTTTTGTTATTCTGAAACCAAAGTGAAGAGCAACGATTTGTTATGAATGGTAAAACATTGATTCTTTTAGGTACAGTATAATGCCTTGTTTATCCAAGTAGTATCAGATTTGGATAGTAGAAGCTAATTTTACAGATCACTGAACCCTCACTCTGTCCTTTAAGCACTAGCTTTTTTTATTTTGTTTTAACCACTTTAGATAGAAACCTTGCTAAAATCTATTACACACTTCTCTGCTTTCTAAAGCTGAGTATTCAAAATGTAATTTAACCTTTTCTTGATGAGTAGTAGTCATCATTATGAACATCAATTACTATGCTGTAATATAATGATATTTGCAGACCCACAATCATCCCAGGCTCTTCATTGTCAGCGATACCTTTTTCTTACTGTCATTTGCTTTCCTTCTCCCCTTTTCCCCCTCCCCCAACCTCCTTGGCAGCTATAGAAAACTATATAACTAACCTGTTACAATTGTGGGTAAAGTAAGCAGACTCTCTGGTCCCTCTGTCTTTAGGGTTCTCACACCTGTTCTAAAGAGTTGAAGGCCCCAGATGGATGAGATTGTTTTGCCCTAAACTATTTACATTTTAAAGCACCTATCCTGAAAGCCTTAATAAGCATCACTTAACTTTAATTTATAGTTACAATTCCCCAGGTATTCAAAAGGAACTTCCTCACCTTATTATTTAAATAATTGTTGTTGTTGTAAGAATAGTGAGGAATTTTCGTGTACTATTCCATAATCTTTCTTCTACCGATTATCTTACAGTCACACCGTAACTCAATTGATGGCCTTTGGGCCCTTACTTGCTTACAGAGGGAGGGCAGCTTATCTTGTGGTACGATCTTGGCACTTTGTTTGGCTGGTCCACAGGCCACCTCCACACACTGTTAAGTCCTTCACTGGGTCTAGATTCAGAACCTTTGAATTGAGTGAAACCTGGCCCAGTTTGTGGCACAGAGATGACTTTCCAGAGCCCTCTGGTCACTGTAGTAGGATTAAAGCAGAGGGAAACCAGACTCTTCAATTGACCTAATATTAGAATATAGCACATTTGTCAGAAATAAGAATTCAAGTGAATGTTGCATTATCTTGAATTTCACGATGAAAAGTGTAACTTAGGCCTCTCATCATATGAATTTGGACATTCTGTGCGTGTGAATTTGTTTCTATATTTTATCCATTTTGACCCAGTGTAGGATTCTTTAGTTGAAAGCCAATGCTTTTTTGAATTTAGCATTTCCTTCAGCCATTTCAAAAATGATATGAAGTTATATAAGTCCACATATCAACAAACTGAGAGGTTTACCCCAGTGTAGCTTGTGATCGATTATGTTAAATAAAATGTTTAAGTTAACTTGTGATTTGTCTTGCAGATCTTTCCTTTTTCATTGATTTGAAAAAAAAAAAAATATTAAACCTAAACTGAACAGGTTCTTGTAGAATTTTTGCAGAAAAGAAGACTAGCATATGGGATCTAATAGGAAATTGGGTTTCAGGTACTGTGGTTAGATAATGGGATATTGCTCTAGTGTTTCTAAATAACTTTGTAATTGGAAATGCCATTACATCTGTCTGCTGTGAATCCATATGTATACAAGATAAATTATTTACATATGTCTATCTTGTGTTCTTTGTTCCAAATCCAGGCAACAAAGAAAGTGAAGACAGCAAAAATGATGGTCATCTTAAAATAGTAAAATATAATTTTAAGGCATATAATTTTAAGTGAATATAATAAAATAGTTTGATTGTCACAAAATTTCAAGTTATTTTGTAAATGGGGCAGTGAATGACAATGTTCAAGGCAATGAACATTCGTTTTTTGTTTGGGGTTTTCTTTTTAGCAAATGTAAACTTCTTTTCATTAAATGTTTTTCTTCATAACCTAAAAACTTTTTGTGTGAATTCACTGAATTTACTTACTCATGGTTTTGTGGTAAATAAATTATACACAGAATGTATACACATGCATTTTTATGGCAGTCCCAATGTTTCTCCACCCCTTGCAATGATTATTTTATGAAACATAATCTATCTTATCTTGTTTCATTTGTTTTCTCTCTACCAAACGGCAAAAACTGTTGGGGGGGGAAGTTGTTTTTTTTTTCCAAACACTGGCTTTTTCAGATTTCACTGTAGTAAGTTTTGTTTAGACAGTGTCCAATTTTGAAAATTCTAGAATGTCGACAACACGTGGGCCTGCCATTTGAAACTCAGAGATTCGACCTTGTTCCAACTCTTTTAAGGCCTAACTTGGCTCATTTGGCTGTTGGATATTTGAAGGCTTAATGTAGCAGTATTCATAAGCAAAAACTGCTTTGGGAGGGGAGAAGGGGAGGAGTTTCCATTTTCACAGAAGCCAGCCTTGGGCAAGATTCTTATGATTATAGAGGATTGTATGGGATATGAAATTAAAGGCTTGAATAGAAAAAAGGTAGATTACTGGTACCTTGAGCCATCCCAAAGACTGTAGCAGGGTTCTTGTGGATGTTGACTGACTGACTGCATCTTTCCAGTGAAAGGCGGGAGGAATAATGGCTTCTTACCCTGGAATCAGAATGCTCAATCCTTCATTTTATCATAGAAGTGTATCTTCTTCTCATCATGCCTTTTGGAACCACAGAGTAACAGAAGAACCCAGGTTTATCTTGAGCGTATTATTGAGCGTACGTAACTAAAGCCAGTCAATCAACTTGTGCCAGGGATTGCTTAGCCCTGGGAACTTAAAATTTGGAGGCCAAAGTCTGGCCCTGCCTACAAGGAGCTCCCAGTCTAAATGACTGGAATTTAGTTGAAGCCTAGGAGGCCAGTAGTGAGAGAGAACATTCCAGGTATGTGGGGGTAGAGGGAGGAGACAGCAGGTACCCAGAGCTGAGATGGGCATTCAGAGAGGAAGGAAGGGTGTCCCCAAACCCCAGAAGAGAGTGATCTCTGTAGCGTCAACAGCTCCTGAGAGGTCAAGGAGAATGAGGCTTGTGAAAGGCCCAGTTATTCCCCTATCTCTGCATACCTACAGAAATATCTTGTCTCTCAAATCGTCTACTTTTCCCCTCCTATGACATTCACAGATGCCTCATCCCTTCCCACATCATTTAAGCAGTGGTCCCAAGATCTATGTTCTAGGGCACTGCCGTATAGGGCGTTTGGGATACAAGGAATAATCCCAATATTTGAGGAGCTTACATGCTAATGGGGGATACGGGTGTGTAAAACTGCACATAGCGTAAATATAAAACTGATGATCCCATGGAAATGCATTCAAGGTCGTTTTAGAGGAATGGTACCAGCAGCTGGGGACTATCAGGAAAGGCTTCATGCCAAGATGGGAGGAATGAGGATAAGGGAGGTGGTGGGCAGTAAGCAGCAAGGCACACTTGTTTGGCTGACTTACCACGTGCTGGAGGGTCAGTAATGGCCAATGAGGTGGTGAAGGGTTTTAAAGCCTTAAAGAGTTTGTCTGTAACCCTAGATGTTAATAGGTGACCACTGTAGTAGGGGACGTAAAGGAGTCACATCAGGTCTGTGCATAAGAAAAAATACTTTTGGAGAAATTTATACAATGACAACACAGGAAACCACTTGAAAAGTCTTTATAACCAGTGATAAACTGAGAGAACACAGGTAAAACTGGCCACTCACCTGACAGATGATGAACTTATGGGGTGCTAGAGGGCACCATAGTGCACAGTGCAGGGCTTGGAGTCAGGAAAACTCCCCTTCCTGAGGTCCAAATCTGGCCTGAGACACTAGCTGTGTGACCCTGGGCACTTAAAGTCACTTAACCCTGTTTGCCTCAGTTTCCTCATCTGTAAAATGGACATAAGAATGAAAGTCACCCTCAGGAAGAAGATCAAATGAAATCATATTGTGAGGTTCTTGGCACAGTGTCTGGCACATAGAAGGCTCTGGATAAATGCTTATTTTCTTCTTTCTTTCTGGTAACTCTTTCAAAAACAGCAAACAGAACTAGTCCGGGAGATATTTTGCTCTATTATGTTGGTTCCCTAGATCTCCTCACTGATCATAAGTAGTGATGACAACAGTAAAAACTGTTTCCTTTCATAGAGTATTTTGAAAGCATTGCACTTTTCAAAGTGGTTTTGCATTTATTATGTTATTAGACCATTAGAGCAATGCTGTGAAGAAGGTAGTTCGAGTATTCTTATTCCCTTTTTACAGATTAGGAAAAGTGTGATACAAAGAACTAAGTAATTTGTTTAAGGCAGAAAAGACAGATCCTGGACTCAAGACTCCTGGCTCCCAGCCCAGTGAATTTTGCTACTTACTTTGCTCTGGGTCTCTGAGTCTTCATCCCTAAAATTAGAGGATTAGATTAGATGTTCTCTAAGATCTTTTCCAGCTCTAAAAATGAAGACTCTACGAATGCTTTATGGAAAGACCATGGTCTTGTAGCCTCAAAGAAGAGACTATGACCATATTTATATAGAGAAGAAAAGATAGCCTTCTTCTTTAACCTTAAAATTAGCAGTAGAATGACTGTGAAATCACTCGCTTTGAAATTCAGGGATTTCAAGTATTTATTGGCATGTTTAGGACACTTATGAAGCTATTAAGAACTTGGAAAATGAAGACATTTTTCTCTTAGAGCAACAGAAAGATGGGCAGAAGAGCTGGGAAGAATGTCCACCTGATTTGCTTCACAAGGAAGAGCAAACGACTACAAGAGACCAATCCCCATTCACCCGGAACTTGCAAACTAAAAGTTCCCAGCCCCAGTACTAGAGTTTCATCAATCAACTTACTAGCTTTCTGAGCAACACCCTTAACACCATACCAAACACAGAGGAAGCTGTGATGGAAAGGATACAAGAAATCAGTACTAATGATTTGGATAGATGTGAGTATGTTGGCAGAAAAGTTGTCACTTAAGAATTGTCTGCTCATATGGTTTACATTCCTAATATAGAAAATGCTTGTGCCTCATTTCAAATTAAAAATCCGTTTCCATTGTTGAGATTTTGCAATAGTAAGGCAAGAGAAGGTGTAAAAAGTCTATGAAGTTAATTGTTCCATTTCTCATAGCAAAATATTTCCAGTTGTTAAAATCCAATAATGCTGCTTATATCACTTCAGAAGGAGATCTCCCAAACTCACTTGGAAGTATATCTAGTGAATATGTGATGGTTGTCAAACTCTTTCCCCCCCCAGAACTGATATAAAACCAAAAAGGTATCAATAAGGCTCATTTAAAAAGCGCAATCACTTGTTCAATTTCTGCAGAACAGTTTAACTAACAGCCTCATATAGAAAATTCATAATCCTGAAATCAGTGTAGTGAAAACTGTCTCTTCATCTCTTTGTCGACCTCCAGTTCACACAAATATTGATGTTTATCTTGGATTGAATATGTTTTGCAGAGGCCTTCCATAGAAGTCTTGTTTTTGCCTAGTAGTCTAGCTTTTTCTCGTTGGGCAAGTTTCTCTAGTGTCCTGAAAATTTAGTAGACTGTTACATTATTAAGTTTAAGCGGAAGTGTTTAATTTTCATATATGAGCCTCCCTTCTCTCCTCTCCATTTCAGCTGATGATATACACTGCAGATTTCCTGGGGGAAAAGTTCCCAGCATAATGAAATCCATATTTTGACTATAATACTTGGATTCACATGTTTGCTTGGAAAGGAAAGAGCAAACATGGGATATAGGGACAAATCTCACTTTTGTAGTTTCCTTGCAGAGAACTGATGTCCTTCAGTAAGAGATCCAGTTGCTAACTCATCAGGTGGAGCAGCTGCATCAGCTTTATCAAGAGGCTGTGTGTGACTCATCCCAACTGAAGAAAATCTTCTGGAGCAGAAGAAGTCCACGAAGCTTTCAGAAGGGAAAATTACCATTGATGACTTCTTTCAAGGGAGATGGGATTTAGACAAGTAGAAAGCAAGGCTCCAATTAAGTATATGGCAAAGAAAAATTAAGATTTTAAAATTATATCAATGGCCTCAATTTTAACCAATGTGCAATCTAAGAATGATTATCCAATGGGGAGAATCCAGATGTAATAACAACTAGATGGTTGAAGTATTTTTAAGCTGAGAGCATTACTGGTGAAGTGATGCCTTGGCCAATGAGAGCCCATCACTAGGAGCATGCACAGTACACTCTGGCTGATGTGTTTTCCTTCATGGATGTTTGGTGAGCCAGTTTCTGGGCATGCTCTGAAGAGGAAAGTAATGGCCAGTATTACTATTTTACTCTCGATGACTATTATCATTAATATTATTACTATAATCCCTATTACTCTCTAATAATTTATTACTCTTGTTATGAGAGGCCAAGCACACTGCACATGGTCCCTAAGGACTGGGCTCCCATTGGCCAGTCACATTACACTGGTACTGTTCTCCATGAGCTCAGAATCCAACTGGGAACACAGCATGCACATAACTAACATGGAGCCACTTTCAACAAAATAAAAAAAGGTACAGATCACCTACTTTACATGTTGTTGTTCATGTCGTTCATGACAGGCAGCACTCAGGAGGAGATCTACATCTGGTACCTAGCTCCATCCACTGGTTTTTGGGTGACCTTGAATAAACAGCTTCAACTCTTAGGGTTTGGTTAGTCATCTATACAGTGAGGATGGTAAGACCTAACCACTGGGATCGTAGTGAGGCTCAAACGAGTCAATGGATCTTAAATGCTTTGTGAACCTCTGAGTGCCAGAACGTATTAAATATCATCATTTTATAATAGGTTAACTCTTCATGCAAAATAAGCAGCCATACTTATCATTGGCTCCAGGACAATATTTTAATCTTGAATATCATTCCAAAGCAGAATGAGTCATGAGTTGTGTAGATGAAAGTTGCAAGCAGAAGAACCCAATGGAAATATTCAAAGGCAGACTTTTAATAATTGTCTTGCATTCCCTTACTGTTTCTGGAAAGCAGAATCGGTCTGCTTTTCAATTAGGCCAATTCTGGGAATTAGTCTGAAGGCAATTTTATTTCCCAAATGGTCTTCAAATACTTTACATTTAGGAAAGCTGCCACCGGTTGTGACAAGAGCTGTAATGATGAGTTTTTGCTGTGAGAGAAGTATTGCAAAAGCACCCTGAGATATTACTGGAGAGGTTGCCATGAGATTAAGGAGTGAACAAGGAAAAGCTCAGGGGGAAGGGCGCCTGCATTTGGTGAAAGATGAATAGTTAGGACCTGAGTTCAAATCCAGCCTCTGACCAAACACTTGACACTTACTAGCTGTGTGACCCTGGGCAAGTCACTTAATCCCAATTGCCTAAAAACAAAAAAAGATGAACAGTTAATTAATTATGCTGGCTAATTGAGTGCTACACTCAGGTGTTTCCATGCTTCTGAAGGATTGGAAGGGCTTAATAGGAGAGAGGTAGGAATAAGCATTTATTAAGCACCTACCATGTGCTAAGCATTGTACTAAGCACTGTTTCCAAATATTATCTAATCTGGTTTTTACATTTTGCAGTTGAGGAAACTCAGGCAAACATAGGTTACAGTGACTTACCCAGAATCCCTCGGTAAGTGTCTGACCTAGATTTGAACTGAGGTCTTCCTGACTTCAGGCCCAGTGCTCTATCCCCTGGGCCACCAGCTGCCTCCAAATGTAATGGCCATAAAATGGTGGTACATGGGATAAAACCCTGATCACCTCACAGTCATCTTGGCTCTTTCTCAGGCTGTGGCAACAGTGTGGAATAGGCCAGCAGAAACTGTACAGGCAGGGAAGGGCTGTTGTCAGTGTGTGTGTGGGCATTGCCGGGCAAGGTTGCTTTATTGTCTGCCACTCAAAGAACAGGTTCCCAAGAAACAAAAAATCCCAAATCTGAATGGCAGCTCCAGTTTCTTATACTTCTTCTAGTCTCTCTCCTTTACCCCACAATGGCAAGTGAAGGGATTTTCTTAAGCATCATTTAGTCCCTCACGGTCACTGAAAGAATTCTATAACTGATCTTCATTGACTAAGATTTGCTTTTCCCCTGGGCTATGGGCAGCTAGGTGGCAGAAGGACAGAGTGCTGGGCCTTGAATCAGGAAGATATGATCAGAAAGATCAGCTTCAGGTACTAGCTGTGTCACCCTGGGCAAATCACTTACTCCTGTTTGCCTCAGTTTCTTCATCTGTAAAATGAGTTGCAGAAGGAAATGACAAACCGCTCTAGTGCCTTTGCCACGAAATCCCCAAATGGGGTCCTGAAGAATTAGAAACGACCAAACAACAGTCAAAATATCTCTTTATTGTTATTTTAAAAATATCAGCTAAACTAATGTTCTTTTCCTCTGCTAGATTCCAAACCCAGTTGTAAGTTGATATAAATTCAGGGGAATAGTGAATAAAACCTCATTAAAAATGACTCCTCTTACTGGTAGGTGCATTGGGTAATTGATAGAGAATAAGCAGGAATTGGGGGGGGTGAGTAATTCAGACAGATTGCATTGTTAGCTATTTCCTATGCTCTGTAAATGAGAGCTTGAAATCAGTATCCCATTTAAGCTATATCTAATGGGGACTTTTGAAGAGAGAAGCAGTGTAGGAAAGATAAATGAGAAAGCATGATTCAGACTGCTGTGTTCAGACCTCCTGAAGGTGGTGCATGTAACAGTCCCTAGATGGTCTCAGAAATAGGACAGTTAAGCTGAAATAATAATAACTACTTCATATAGTACTTCAAGACTCGGAAAGCCCTTTTTTATATACATATATGTATGTTAAGTTATTCGGTCCTCACAACACCCTTTGAGGTAGGTGCTATTATTAACCCCATTTTACAGCTGTGGAAACTGAATCACAGAGATTCTAAGGAACTTGCCCAGGGTCCCACAACTTGTGTCCGAGGCAGAACTGCAATTCAAACCTTCCTGACAGGAAACCTTGTTTTGGTATATCTTTACTTTTTTCCCTTCCTTTAAACCAAGGATCTTAATCTTGGGTCCCTTGTCCCCAAGGATTGATTTCAATGGACCTCTGAACTTGAAAGAGGAAAAATTATATCTTTATTTTTATTAACCTCTAACTGAAGTTTGTCATTTCTTTGTATAAGCCACAACAACCCACAGTAGTATTAGTATTACCTGTGACTTTGTCTCCAATTGTAAGGTCTGGAATTCCTTTTGCTGGGGAACCCTGTAGCACCCCATAATCATGGATTGGTTTTTTTATGCCAATGAGAGGTCAAGCATCTCCAGATTGATTGTTGGTAATAGTTTAAGCATCATTGTGAACACTTACAAACAAGGGCAATCTTCAGTCTGGGGTTGCAGCCCGCAGATCAGTTGATTCCCACTAACAGACCCAAAAATCTCTGTGGTAATTAGAGAAAACAGATGAAGAGAGGAGGAACTGAGAGTGTCTCACTGGCTGGCATATATTTTCAGTGTTTTCCTTAGTAATAAGCTTGGGAGTTAAGCCAATGTTATGCCCTGAAATAAATGTATTTCTCGATCATATATGGGTCATGATATTCTTGTCATGACTTTCATATGTCATAGTGTCTTAAGTTTTGACTCGGTGTCTAAAATATAATTTTTTATCTTAAGTTACAATTGGTAAAGAGATCACCATGTTTGGGATTCTACCTTTCACAGGATTTAAGTTTTTATGGCTTTTTGCTTATTGCTATTTCCCAAAAGGAACCTATAATCCACCCCTGAAAAGGCACCCATACATTCTTTCTGAATATTTTTCACAATGTCTTTGGGGCAGCTGTATACTAGGGTGCTTTAGGGCCTTTTTAGTACAGTCAGAATGATCTCATTTGTAAGCATAAACCACATAAGCAATACAAGCACAGATAGGAAAACACCATGACCAATAAGAAAATGATCACAATTATTAAAGTTTTCTTCCCTCCCACCCCTGGGGAGGTGAAGGAAGAACCAGTGGCATTTGGAGATCAATGGTTGAGCTGACTATCTGAACTGAACTGAATACAGGTGGGTAGAGTTTCTGAACAACATGGCATGGGCAGGTTTACAACAAATTGGGGCATGACACAGGATAGAATCAATTACAGAAGGACATCAGAACAACTGGATCTTCTGTTTTCCCCCTTTCTGTCAAGGGGAAACTTGCACAATGATGAGCATCACCTGATCTTAAGTAAAATTCTTTGTCTGGTTCCAAGTTTCTTGTAGACACTCCTTAGATGTTCCTGCTAAAATGTTTCACAGAACAGATCTCAGTACAAGTTTAATACCGCCTGACACATGTTTGTAGCTAGATCATGTTGTGAAAACCAGCTCAAACCTTCGAGTTCTGATCTTAACCATAGAGTCACATCAGTGTAGGAACCCAGAGTTTGCTTGAAGCTTCAGAAAATTCAGGTTTTTACATGGCATGTTAGAATGATTTACATATGATATACAAGATTGTCTGACCTTGTCACTTTCTCAAGTTTCCACTCTGATTCCAATTCCTTTAGGAGGATCAGATGCTATTGAGGATTCAGTCCTATACGTGAAAATATAAGTAAGAACACTCTTGCAGGTAGAAGCTTTCCACTTCAGTTCAATAGTTACATTAATTAATTTACTTATAATAGGCTTACTTTACTCCAATTATAAGAAAAGATTTGGGAGGATTCACAAGTAATCAATTCCACAATAGTGCATATCAATAAGTCGTTAGTAATGATATATGTTTGTATGACAGGACACATAGGACAAACAGGTGTTTTTTCCACAGTAGTAATAAACTGAAATGAAATTGCCTTTTTGATTAATGCAACACAAATTATTTCCTAAGTTACTTCCCCCTAAGAAAACTCATTGCACTGAAATTCTCTTCTCAAAAGAAAACTGAAGATGTTTCTGATTTAGTTTCAGTCATTCATAGAATAACAGCTAGGTCCTTCAGTCAGTCGTACCAATACCCAATTATTCTGGTATCATTTGGAAATATTTAAGGACTTTGTTTTATCTTTGCCTAATTATTCCGATATTCTTCTGAAAGGATGAGCTATTTCAGGGACTTAATTTGTCATAATCTCTGTAGGCATTAGCTGATTGATGGCAATCCTGGGGTGCTAATTTACTTACTTGTTTGGGACATGGAAATGCTACACATTCAGATGGAAAAGCAAGATCTCACATAATTGCATTGTGCTCATATCTTCTACTGACCACTTGCTCTGATTTTAGAAATTTGGTATAAAAGGAAAACAACAACGACAACAGCAGGGCATGATTATACCAGATTCAAACTGTCCTTCAGGCTGAGGCACATATATGACATGATCAAGCATCCTGATATATGTTTGATTTCCGGAAAGACTCACAGTTTGCAAAGAACCACGCAGTTGCAATTCCAGGTCATAGCCAGACTCAGGAATGGCCAGGAGGGAAATACTCCTTCTCAAAGGAACACAATGGGGAACTAAGCAGGAAGATCCCAACTTATGCTGAGGCCAAGGTTTCCTCTTGGCTTTCCCTTTTTCCTCCATCTGTAACAGTCCAGGATCACAGTCCCTCTGGGTGGCTTGCGGCAAACCACAACGTGTAAGTAGTCTGAGCTGCCTGAATGGGGACCCAGCTGGCCAATTTCAGTTGGGCAAATCAGTTTCTCCCTTCCCAGGCTTCTCCTTTCTTCTCCTCTCCTTTTTTCTCCTCTCTCTCTCACCACTCCTGCTCCTTCCTCTCCTTTCCTCCCCTCCCATCTCTTCCTTCTCCTCTGTTCTCATGGGGTATCAAGCCCAAACATGAGAATGTTCTGCCAAAGGAAGGTAAATTTTGATGACTGAAACCTAACTTGTTAACTTAGGTTTAATTGGATAGATTTCATTTTCAGAGACCATGCCTTAAACCCAATTCACTCTGGATCTCATTGATTGGACAACAATAGGGCCCAGCCCCAGCACCACTTCATGGTTATATTTTGGGCCCTCCTGGCTCAGAATGAATGTCAATAATAGGTGTTTCTCTTTTGGCCAGCAATTCTGAAAGTTTTCCCCTTTCAGTTTGATTTTTTTTTTTTATTAAAGGGGCTGTCTCTTGATTCACTTCTTAAATAGGCCTATTCACTGAATGGGTGTTGCCTAACTCAAAGTGAGAACTCAGAAAGACCTTAATTTGGAAAGGCCAAGGTCTCCCCCTGCATCCTGGGCAACCCTCAGTCCTCCTGATTTATATATGGCCACTGGACCTAGGTGGCTCTGGAGGAGAAAATGAGGCAGGTGACTTTGCACAGCTCTCCCTCTCTGAAATCCAATTCAATTGCAAGTCATGACATCATCTCCCTGATGCCATGGTTCATTGTGAGAAGGACAGAGAAACCCAAACCTTAGGGCATTACTTTCAAATGGTGGATTTCTGACTCAATGATTCATCAGACATCTATACATAAATTCAAAGCTGAAACCTAAAAATGAAATCTCTTGCTGTTCTGAGAGCTTTTACCTGAAATGGTAAGTTCCCCTAATCACGGCTTAGGGAGAGATACAATTATTTTTTACTCTCATGGAGTTGCAATAAGCAATACAAATTTACCAGGCCTCACATACACAAGAGATTTGGCTTAACATCTTTCATTGGTTTTCTTTCTTCAAATTTAAAATTTTCCTGGTGTGAGGGTCAATTGTTAGAACTCATTTCTACATGATACATAAACTTGCAAATTCTGAGCAAACAAGCTCTTTTCCCAGGACTGCTGACCTTGCCCACACAGATGGTTTCCAGGGACCTGGCAAATTTACAAAATAAGGGGAAGCAACAAGGACCCCAGAGAAGTTGCTGATCCAGAGACCCCTGCCTGTCCTACCCATGCTGTTCTTCCTCTGTACTGATGTCAAGCACATATTCTCTGGTGGCAAGTCCTCTATTTTCAATCTTAATTTAGTTTGTTTTGCCCTGACTGAATTTCTCCCATATCTTTCTATGGCTACCCACTTGACAGGATGTCTTTCTGGGTTCCGATGTAGCACTGTGCATTCTGCACTGGTGTCTACCAGAGTGGATAGGGTTTATTTATTTTTAGGACCCCAGTGTACAGTACCTCACTTGTGGCCTCCATTGACCCCCTATATCCCTATATCAGAGGCAACCTTGGCCATCTTCCTAAGAGAGGAGAGTTTGGGGTATCTACCCCACTTACCCTTAGAGCTACTGTGGACTGTGCTCTTTGACACCCACCCCTCAATTTAGAATAGACTAACCCTACTGCATGTCCTCATACCTCATGGAGGGCTGCTCTGAATTGACATAACCAATATGGATAAGACTTTCCCCTCATCCCCTCCTTTTGACACATAGTAATCAAGATCCTTAGTGGGTAAGTCAATTGAGTATCCCTTGCAACATACTCTGCAATTAATAAATAATTGACTTGAAACCACTGCAAATTTCCTGGCCATTGAACCTCATGATATCATTATCAGCAATCATTTTTTTAAAATGTCAATATTCTACTGGTATAGCAGTGAGGTCATCACTCCACCATCATCTGGTGGAAATGTCAACCTTCTACTGGCATAGCAGTGCAGCCGTTTAATAAGATAGGATTCTTCAACCAGTTGGTGCTGGATTTGCATTTTTCTACTTTACTATATAGGGTAGAAACATTGGTCTTCATCTTCTAAATAAAGTGCAGTATATCATATACTTCTACTTGCAAGTCTTCGTGTAATTTGTGAGACTGCTTTGGAAAAAGGTAAGAGACATATAGCCATCAAAATAACAGCTGTGTGATCTGATCTCCCAGCAGCTTCCAGGTTCATAGTTCTAATACTAAGTCATACATACATACATACACACATATATGTATATGTATACACACACACACACACAGAGACACATACACAAATATGTATATACACACATAGTGAATCATCTTTTGAATCCAGATCCTTAGTGTTTTATTCTATTCAGTATCCCTAGCCACACACTAGGCAATTAATATATGTATTTGTTAAATTGAATTGAATTGAAATCACTGCAAGTTTCTGACTGTTGATCCTTGTGGTATCAGCACTCAACAACCATTTCTTTAAAATGTCAACATTCTACTGGCAGAGCAGTGATGTCATCACTCAGCAACCATTTCTTTGAAATGTTAACATTCTACTGGCATAGCAGTGCAGCCATTTAATAAGACAGGATCTTTCTGTGGATTGGTCTTAGACTTTCATTTTTCTTTTGAAGTGATTTACTAAAAACTTTGATGTTCTTAGTTTTCTAGATAAAGAATAGTAAATCATATATATATATATATATATATTTCTATTTACAAGTCACTATATCATTTGTAAAACTACTTTGGAAAAAGGTAAGAGAGATATTGGCATCAATATCAGAGCTGGGTGGTCTGATCTCCAAGTAGCTTCGTGTTTTATAACTCTTCTAGTATGTGTATAATATATATACTTACAAATATATGTATGTACATACACGTATGTGCACATGTATAAGAATGTATAATATAAATGTGCACGTATTTATATATGTATACGTATATATGCATTTCCATATGTTTCCATATGTGTATATATGTATACATACACACTCACATACATACATACATACTTACATCATACTGATAGCTCTCAATTTCCCCTTCCCTCTCTCTCTCTATGTATATACATATGTATATATATAATGCATATCCCTGCTTAATTGTAGCCTTCTGCAGTGAGGGAAGGTGAGGAAGGGGGAAAAAAGAACAATGTAAAAAGTGCACAACAGTGTAGAAAATGTATAAGGAAGCAAAGACGGACAGATCTAAACACAATGAGTAGTATTTAGTATATATGCTTTCTTCAAATGGAAATTTATTGATGTATATTTTCAATCCTCTCTCACATACTGCTGTGCACAAGACAATGCTTTTTTCCTCTTATTTTGTATTATTTTAGTTTTAGTACTTAAAGGGTTTTTTTGTTTTTTCTTGTCTTGTTTTTAAGTTTAATTATAAAAAATGGAAAATGAAAATAAACAGTCACACTACTGTGTTGTACCCATCACACGTCAAAGGCTTCAAAAACTTTGCTTAATAGTTGGTGCCCATTTTATTGCACTAATTTTTGGAGATAGGACTAAAACTTGCAATGTAGGATAACTGAGTGATATTGAGACTTTTCTGATTTATTCAACATATTTTAGTGGACATGATATTCGATATTTGTTTAGAATTTTTTTCCCCAGAAGCAAATCTGTGAAACTCTAAGGAAAGTTTTCCCTTGGAGCACAAAAATTGACAAAATTGGAACATAGAAAAATGAAAAACAGTGTCCTCAAAAATTACATCACTATATAGAGGGGCGGACATAAGCAGAGTCAGAGTAGGAAGGTCCCTGTGTGGCATATACATCTGAGCAAGTGTTACAACTTATGAGACTCAGTTTTCTCAGCCGAAAAAGAGGAAGTACTAATATCTTCCCTCTCTACCTCACAGTACTATGATGAGGATCAAGACAGACAAGATGTTAATACCTTTAAAGGAATTTTGTGCACAGCAAAAGATGAAAGAGTAGAATGGTATCATTAAGTCATCAGTAGTTGAGGGACAGGCACCAGAAGACCCCAAATGTCTCAATGAATCACCCACTCTTACCCTTCATTCACTATATAGTGCTAGAATCATCTCTGCTGGATTCATCTTGCAAATTCCTTAGGCTAAGAACAGTATTACATTAATAGTCATTAGGATAATATAGCATTGTTCTAGAGTATAGCAGGGATGTGTTAGAACCTATGGGCTTGAGCAAGACTTTGATTGAAGGTTGGAGAGGAGATGATTTGGAGAGGGTAGGACAAAGTGGTGTGTGGCAATGAGGGTTGGGGGCGTTCCAGGGCACTGGCCAACTCCGAGGGAGAATACTGAAAAGGAAAGTAGAGGACACCAAAAACATTCATTGCTGAATGACAGTACCAAATTTCCGAGGGATACCTAGCCTGTTTAATCCATTCTTTTGCCCTCTTCAGGGTCAGTCCCAGTAAAGACAAACAAAGTTAAATACTTCACCATTTTACCTCAATGAAGGATAACCACGTTGAGGAACACTCAGAGCAAAGATCCTTTGTTGGAACAATCCCAAAGAGGCCAGCACAAAGTCCCCTCCAGAGTTCTAATGGAAAGCCCCAGTTGGAACAATCCTATACTGAATTATACATGGATACTGACAAAGGGAGACATTTTAAACAGGGATGAGCCTATGCTAACTTGTGAAGGACATTAAGTTTGTCTTCAAGAACCATCATCTTTTTGCCCCTTCCCCTCACCTACATTTTTTGTCACCTTCCTCCTTCTTCAAGGAGGTGCCCAGTGGCTCTCTACCACCTAAGGGATTGTCATTAAGCTTCTCACCCAAGTCTGCCCTCCTAGACAAAATCCCAGTTTAGATTATGTAATCCCCAGATTGGATTATACGGTCGTCCCTTCTCATCCAGCAAATTTTGCATGACTGGCAAGATTCTGTTCTCAGGAACTGACTAATTTGAACAAAGATGTAAATGACTGATGTTATTCCTTTCAGATGTCCCTTCTTTTAGCTAGAGAGGCCTATCCTCACTTAATAGGTTTTATTCTAGTCAGAAATTCTGAAGGTCTTCCACTTTCAGATGGAT
Organism: Phascolarctos cinereus; assembly: GCF_003287225.1. Lineage (NCBI taxonomy): Eukaryota > Metazoa > Chordata > Mammalia > Diprotodontia > Phascolarctidae > Phascolarctos > Phascolarctos cinereus. The sequence goes on from NW_027555445.1 coordinate 24,660, forward strand.
TCTTTTGTGAAGGCACAGTAGGCCATCTTTTGCCTCATTGCTTACCAAACTGAATCACTAAATGGGTGTTGCCTCAGAGAAACTGAAACCTGGGAAACACCTTAATTTAAAAAGCTCAAGGTCTTTTAATGCATCTGGTGCTGCCTCCAGTGGTCCTGACCTATGTGTTGCCCAGAACTCTGATGACTGTGGAGCAGAGGGTTGGGCTGATGACTTGGCACAGCTCTGTCTTACTTAAATCCAAATCACTTGCAAGTCAAAATGTCACTCTTGTAATTCACTGGTCCTCTTCTAAAATGAAAGATGAACAAAAATCAATGCCTATAACCCAATTGTTTAGGTTAATATAGTTTATACATACTATATATATATATATATATATATTATTTATATTTAATTTATGAACAACATATACATTTGTACATAGGTAAATACACATGTGTATATTCATATGTAAATATATATATGTATATATATACACACACATATATATATATATATATGCGCACACATACATATATCCACACTTATGTGTGTATAAAGACAAGGTACTGCAACAGTTACAATCTAAACACTGTGTTTTCATCATCTTTTTAGAAGATGCTTTTTAGAAGCAAAGCCCACCTTCTTGGCTCCAAGCAGGCCAGGTAGCACAGTTCCACTGGGGCAGCTCCAAGGAAAACTTGCTAAATAGTGAGAAAGAGATTGTAGTGGAACCTTTCTGAGGACATTGCTGTGGACTCTACATGGACCTTGTGGCCTCCTTCTCATTGACATACATATTGTCTCCATGCAGAACCAGCCGTATCATCCAGAAGATTCTTCCTGTCATGTCTGCAATGGCAAACGAATTTTCAAATCAACAACATGCAAGAAAGTCTGTTAGGAAACGACAAAAAGGTCTATGTCAGATCCTAATTGGAAGAATCAGGCTTCTCTTTTCATGTTTATCTAGGAATAACAGCGCAGTGGTGGATCAGGTACTCTGACATTTTTCCATCTACTTTCCACACTCTTATAAGATATGCCACTGTGTAATAGTTTTCTGCAAACTTGCTTGGGGTTTTAGCCTATGCTGTCACTGAAAAAGAAAAAGGAAACATTCTGTTGGATGTCCATCTCCCCATAACTGATGTGGCTGGGTGCTTCACAATTCCTTTTCTGCACACTTACCAGTAAAATTCACTAGACTTCAGATTGTTTGAATCCTTGCCCCTAACAACTCCAAAGCAATTTAAAATGAAACATTTTCTTCCAATGAAAATTAAAGCAGAGTTAATTTGGTTTCAGTATTTATGAGGTGTTTTATGGCTTCCTCTAACTGTAGAAATAGTTAATACTGAGTCACACACCTCATCAATACAGTTTATGGCTCATATTCTAAACAGAAGGGCTAGAACTCAATAACAAAATGTTCCCTTTGACAAGACACAAGGAAAAAGGGAGTAAAAAGACTGAAAACATTAACTGTACTCCTCACCCTATTAAGAGAAAGATCGGTGACCATCCTACTTCATGGTTACTAGTAAATCAGAGAAAATGTAGGTCCCTGTTCATTTATTAAAAAAAAAAAGTCAACATAAACTGTTCTAATTCTTTTAGCTAATGTAGGAGTGTACCAGAAAAAAGATTATCTAGTATTAGCCCAAGAGATAACACACAAATTGTATTCCCTACCCCTTGAAAAAGGATTAGGTTAGGATTCAAGATTGAGGTTTAAGTCCTGGTACTATTGAGAACTTTCTAGGTGACTTTGAATGTTTGTTTGAAAAACAGATAATTTAGGAGAGTTTCTTTTAGTCAATTTAAATACTTAAAGGATTGTCATCAGAAAGTGGTGTCCTACTTAATGCCAAAGGGAAGAATTAGGAAGTCACAAGGTGGCATATTCTGATCTCATAAAAAGAGAAACTTTGTGACAATTAGAACTTTCAAAAGAAGAATGGGCTACCTTTGAGGTAGTGAGGTCTCTGTCACTGGAAATCTTCAGGCAAAGTATAGATGACCCTTTGATTTAATCCCCTCTGAGCTACTTAATAATTCAAAGTGTTTGAATGAGGAAAGAATACTATCCAGTCTTAGTCTTAGGAGACCTAGTTAAGAATCCCATTTCTGCTACTGTGTGACTGTTTCTTTGTCCAGAAAATAGTGATCTTTAAGATTCCCCAAAATTCTACTCTTCAGTGACATCTGTGAAGTGACAAAATGAAACAGTTTTCTCTTCCCTCTCTCTCTTCTCTCTGTCTCTCATTGAGATAAGAACCAGGCATTAATAGAGAGAAGGCACTAGAATTAATAACTTACAGGGATGTCTTGTTGAAAGTGGGATTTTAGGTAGAACGTTAAGGAAGCCAGGAAAACAAAAATGGCTATGAAGCAGGAAATGATTCACTGGTGCAACCAGTGAAAATGCCTGGAATTGAGAGATAGAGTTTCTAGTTTGAAGAACAATAACAAGGCCAATGCCTTAATGACTCAGAGTACATGAAAAGGTCTCCTTATTTCCTTCTATCCTTCCTTCCTTCCTTCTTTCTTCCTTCCTTCCCTCCTTCCTTCCTTCCTTCCCTCCTTCTTTTCTTCCTTTCCTCTCCTCCTCTGTGTCTCTCTATCCTTGTCTTTCTCTCTCTCCCTCCCTCTCCCTCCCTCCTGTCTTCTCTCTTTTATCTATGGATACTGTGGAGCTATTATATCCTTCTTTGTGTCTTAGACATCCCTGGTTCCATAAAACTTCTTTTTTGGAAATGTCATCTTCTATTTACTCAGATTTTCAGCCTTTCCTGAATTGGAACTTTTCTCAAGGTCAGCCTCCTCCCACTTTTGCACTCTTAGATGGTGGGATCTTGCTTCCTTTTGATCTGTATTATCTGGGCTCCCAACTTTGGTTTGCATTACTGCTGATGTCTGTGCTTAGAATGCGGGCAGGTAGATCTGACTTCAAATTGCTTCTCAGACACTTACTAGCTGTGTGACCCTGGCCAAGTCACTTATCTCCTATTTGCCTTGGTTCCTAATCTGCAAAACGGGGACACACTGGAGAAGGAAATAGAAAACCACTTCAGTGTCTGCCATAAAACCCCATGGACAGAATCCATGGGGTCAAGGCATGTTGGACATGACAGAATGACTGAACAACAAAAACAGCAGCAGCAACAGATCCCTATGTTTTGTCTTTGGGGTAACTCAGGTCAGAGTGCCGCAAAGAGCCCCTGAATGTGTCAGATTGATTTTGGGGGTTTGAAATTTTCATTTCACCTGGTTCAGTGTGATCAATGTATCTTCTTCTGATGGTTATTTAACTGATAGTAGACTATTTTTCCTTGTTATGTGTTAGTTTCATAAACTTTTACTCAACAAAATGTTAATATAACTGACAATTTAGAAAGCTTCTTCCCCTTATTTGATATTAGAGGGAGCTATTGTCATAGAGGAAATATCTATATCTCAGGAACTTAGAAAAGAAATAAAAAACTATGGGTCATGACAATGATGATGATGATGGTGGTCATAATAATAAGACCCAATAGCTATAATATGTAAGAGTTTCCAATTCAATTAGATGGTCATTGACGAAAAGGATCAAGCCACTTCATGTCTCTGGCCTTCAGTGTCCTCATAGATACACTCAGTTCCCCACCCCCCAAAGTCATCTTCAGTTTCAAGTCCTATGATCCTCTGGAATTCAATGGGATCTGCCTGGTAACCAAAAGAATAAGAACTCTTCTATGAGTGACCAATGTGGCTTACTGTCACTGCAAAACTTTTAGGGGCTGTTAGACAAATTTTCCTCCGACTTTTAAAAATAATTTTTCATGGTCCTTGTGCTCCATGGTAGACACATTTATCTAGGCAGACACATATTCTTTTATGTCAAGTTAAGTGACTGAGCATTCATCAAGTGTCAGCTATGTTTCAGTCACTATGTTAAGTGTAGGGGATTCAAAGAAAGGCACAAGACAGTCCCCTGCCCTCAAGGAGCTGCCATTCTAATGGGGGAGGCAACAAGGAAAAAACTATGTTCATACAATAAAAATGTTTAGTCTTCTTTCCCAGAAAGAAGGTAAAGACCCTTTGCTGATTGTCCTGGTAGGACTGCTTTTGGGGGATGATTAATCATATGCTGGGTTAGTAGAGAAGAATAGTGTTGTTTCTTGTTTCCCATTTGAGTGACTGTGGTGGGATGGTCATTTCTTAGTCCTATCCATAAGGCTGGTGTTCAAGGCTCACATACTGAGGTTGTCATTTCTCTTTTCAGTCTCCTTTAGACCCATCCCTGGAAGCAGTTTCCTCCCCAAAGCATAAACAGCACTTCAAAGGGGCAGCTGACCCAGTCCATACGTCTGACCATGCAGATCTGCTGGGGGAGGCCAAGAAGACTCTGCAGACAGAGGTGCGTGGATCATCTTCATAGAGTTTTCAGGGGAAGTTCTTCCTCAATAAACGTGAATGATAAACGCGCTGATTACTGGCTCTCCAGCCATTTTCTAATGTGTTTTTTAAAAAAAATATGCTGATGGCAGTGTTCCTTTGACTATGGTTTCTGTAAGATCCAAATCGCTGCTTCTCTTTCAAAGAGAAGGTTTGAATTTTGCGAGTGGTAAGGTGGCCTTCAGGCAGAACACCATATACTGAGAATGAGGAAGCTGCTTCTTGGCACGCTTGAACCCAACAATTACACAGGGCTTCAATTTTTTATGTTGTCCCCAATACTATTAAATTTTAAAACAGCACTACAACTTTTGTGACATCTTATACTGCATACTATATAGGCCTACTGCAATTGTGTAATGTAGATACATTAACCACACTTGACATATATGGAAACTGAGTCTCAGAGAGTTTTAAGTGACTTGTCCACGATCTCACAACTGGTGTGTGATAGAAGTGTCAACTGAGTTCAACTTTCTGACCCCATCCAGCACTAATCATCACATCAGGCTGCCTCTCCTCACCAACCTGAGCAAAGTAACCGATGAATGAATATAATTAGAGGAGCTCTTCCCTCCATTTTCCCCTGGAAAGGAAGAACTCTGACTTCCAAAATTCAGCTCTATATCAAATCTACTTGCATCAGTGAGCACTTTATTAGGTGAAACCATAATATCAGCCTACGGAAAAAAGGACAACAAGGAAAAATTTCAATTCTTTTCTCTGTTGTATAAAGATCAGGACTGTGGATAGAAATTAATTAAAGAACCTCCATTTGCAAAAGACTCTCTACTACCTGAGCATGCTCGCCAAGGAGATCAAAGGCACAAAAATCACTAGGTTTTCCAGTAGGTAGAGTGCTTGGCCTAGAATAAGGAAGATTCAACTTCCTGAGTTCAAATCTGGCCTCAGGCACTTACTAGCTATGTGACCCTGGACAATTCACTTCACCGTTTTTGCCTCAGTTTCCTCATATGGTAAATGATCTGGAGAAGGAAATGGCAAAGTACTGCAGTATCTCTGCCAAGAGAACCGCCAAAGGGGTCATGAAGCGTCAGACATGACTGAAAAAAATCTTCCCTGTTATAGTCTATCTGATGAGATTCAACCTCATTTTTTTTTTTTTGCTGGGAAGAACTTTTCTGGCTCCCGACTCTGTCATCTAGTATGACAGTTTCCTCTAGCTTTAGATCACCTACAGATTTCATAAATAGGCCATCTGTGCTTCCATCTAAGTCAGTGATAAAAAAGTGTTAAACAATGTAAGGACCTTTGGAGATCTCTGGAGTACTTTACTTCAGACCTTCCTAACCCACTGTAATGAGCTCTTTGATTGTGGTCAGTGAACTGGTTTCCAACTCACAGAATTGTGTTTCTTTCTGTCCCACTTATTTCCATTTTTGTCAAATACTTTCCTGGAGTCTATGCAGAATATTTATATTTTTTGCAGCATTCTGCTGATGTGTAGTTAGGGGCAGCTAATGGATAGAGCAAAAGGAAGACCTGAGTTCAAAGACAATCTCTGCTGCCTCGGTTTCATCATCTGTAAAAAGGGACATAATAATGAAACTGGCCACACAGATGAAGATCAAATGAAATAATATTGTGAAGTGCTTCATACAGTGTCTGACACATAGAGGGCTCCTGAGAAATGCTTGTTTCCTTCTTTCCTTCCAGTAACCCTTTCAAAAAATAAAAAAGGAAACAGAATTAGTTCAGGAGACATTTGCTCTGTTATGTTGATTCCCTAGGTCTCTTCACTGATAGTAAATAGTGATGAGAACACTTTCCTTTCCTATAGCCCTTTGAAACCATTGAACTTTTCAAAGTGCTTTTACATTTATTAGATTATGTTATCATATTATGTTAATGGTAAAATACCAGTAGAGGAATGCTATGAAGAAGGTAGTTCAAGTATTCTCAACCTTGTTTTACAGATTAGGAAAGGTGTGATACAAAGAAATAAAGTAATTTGTTGAAGGCAGGAAAGACAGGTCTCGAATCCTGGTTGCCAGATCAGTGTTTTTGGTGACTTACTTCTCTGGGCCTCTGATTCTTCATCTCTCAAAGTGAGGGATTGGAATACATGTTATCTAAGATCTTTTCCAGCTCTAAAAATGAAGACTCTACCAACTCTTTATGGATGGCCCATGTCCTTTACCTTCAAATAAGAATCTATGACCACATTTATGTACAGAAGAAGAGACAGACAGCCTTCTTCTTTAAGATTAAAGAGCAATAGAATGACAGAAAAGTTGTCATTTAGAATTTTCTCCTTATAACTAAGTTGGTTCCTAATTTAGGAAATGCTTTCCTCATTTCACATTATAAGTCCATTTTGGTTGTTGAGCTTTCACAGCAGAAAAGCAAGTGAAAGAGTAAAACAAATTACAAAGCTAATTTTACCATTTCTCATAGTAGGATATTTTCAATTGTTAAAACCCAATAATGTTGCTTCAATCACTTGTTAAGGAGATCTCCCAAAGTCATGTGGAAACATATCTAGTGAATATGTGGTGGTCGCCAAACTTTTTTCTTTTTCTCTATAGAATCATCTACTGTATATCAAACCAACAAGGTATCAACAAGGCTTTATAAAAAAAAAGTAAAACCACCAGTTCAATGTCATCAGAATAATTGAACCAATAGTCTCATGCAGATAATTCATCACCTGGAAATCAGTGTTGCAAAAACTGTTCTTCCTCTCTTTCTTCACCTCCAATTCATACAAATATTGGTTTATTTAGGACTGAATATGTGTTGCAGAGGCCTTCCATAAAAATCTTGTTTTTGCCTCATATTCTAGTTTTTTCATTGTGGAGGTTCTCTGGCTCCTGAAAATTGATTAGACAGTTCCATCATTAAGTTAGAGTGAAGTGTTCTATTTGTGTACACCAGCCTCCCTTTTCTCCTATTCATCTCAACCAATGATCTACACTGCAGATTTCCTTGAGGGGAAGTTGCCAGCATAACGAAATCCATATTTGGAGTATAATAATTGGACTTGCATGCTTGGCTTGCAAAGGAAGGAGCAAACAAGGGATGTCTGGACAAATCTCACTTTTGTAATTTACCTGCAGAAAACTGATGTCCTTCAGCAAGAGATCCAGTTGCTAACTCTGCAGGTGGAGCAGCAGCATCAACTTCATCAAGAGGCTGTGTGTGGGATGGCCAGGTGGCACAGTGGATAGAGTACAGGCCCTGGAATTAGGAGGACCTGAGTTCAAATCCAGTCTCAGACACTTGACACTTAGGCAAGTCACTTAACCACATTTCCTAGCCAAAAGAAGAAGAAGCAGCAGCTGTGTGTGCCTCATACCAAAGTGAAGAAAAGCTTTTGGAGCAGAAGTCCCTGAAGCTTTCAGAAAGGAAAATTGCTGCTGATGACTTCTTTCAAGGGAAATGGTATTTAGACAAGAAGAACATAAGACTCCATTAAAGTATATGGCAAGGAAAAACAAATATTTTAAATTATATTAATGACCTCAGTTGTACCCAGTGTGCATAAAAATAACATTGTTATTAGCATTCTTAAAAGTTTTTGGGGACTTGCTGATGTGGCAGAGCCAAGATGGCGGAGTAAATGCAATGACTTGCTTGAGCTCTCCCTCAGACCCCTCCAAATACCAGTAGAAAATGGCTCTAAACAAATTCTAGAACGGAACCCACAAAAAGGCAGAATGAAAGAAATTTCCAGCCCAATACAAACTGGTTGGCTGATTAGAAGTTCAATTGCACCAGGCTGGGAGAGGAGCATAGTTCAGCTTGGGCCATGCAGACAATGACCTGGCCTCAGCAAACCTGGATCAGTCCTCAGGGGATTGAATCACGGAGAGCTGTGGTGGTTTCCAGTTTTCTCAACCCACAAACACCAAAGAAAACTTAGGTCAGTAAGAAATGTCTGCTGGACCACAGTGAGAGAGGAGGTTAGTCCTGCCCCAGTTCAGGCACAGCCCCGGGGATCCAGCTGCTTCCAGAGCTCTTGGCCCACAGACAGAGGGGGAATCAAGTGGCTGATCAGAGGGGGATTGTAGAGATCTCTTTCCTGTTGCTGAGGCAGGATATTGTTGCTTTGCCCATGCTTAGATATTGGTAGCAGTTCTGGGTAGTGATCCTGGGGCAAGGAGGAGCGTTGGCCTGGTGGAGCTTGTGCTGGTGGTAGAGAGAGAATCCTCCTCAAAGTTCCAAGGCAGAAAAGAGTGCTTGTGCACACTTAGAGAGTAGAGAGCAGGCCAAGAAAGGAATAAACACCTCACCCTTGATCATACCACCCTGAAAGAACGGAAAATTTACAGGTCCCAGTATCTCTGAAAATAGCTGCACAAAACCCCTGAAGCTTACCATCTCCACAGCTGAAGCAGAATACTATCTTAACAAGGACTTTAGAACTCAAGTAATTGGCTGGGAACATGTGCAAACAGCACAAAAAAGCAGACCATAGAATCTTCAATTTGGTGACAAAGAAGATCTAAACATACAACCAGAAGAAGACAACAAAGTCAAAACTCCTACATCTAAAGCCTCCAGGAAAAATGTGAATCAGTCGTAGGCAACGGAAGAGCTCAAAAAGGATTTTGAGAAGGAAGTAAGAGAGGTAGAGGAAAAACTGGGAAGATAAATGAGAGTATTGCAAGAAAATCATGAAAAACACTTTGACAGTTAACTAAAGGAGACTCAAAAAAATAGTGAAGAAAATAACACCTTATAAAACAGAATAACCCAAATAGCAAAAGAGGTCCAAAAAGCCAATAAGGAAAAGTGTTTTTTTTTTTTGGGTACAGGTGCAGAGGGACAAAAAACTGACTAATTCCTATTCTCCTGATTTTGTGCAAAAGTAATTAGAAAGTCCATGTTACCCACAACTCATTATAAATACTTGATTTTTAGAGTGAGGAAATTTTGTTGTGGAATTTTAAAAGAAGATCCTATAAGAATGATTATCTCATGGTAGAATTTCAGACACAATAACACTTAGAAGGGAGCAGTATTTATGAAGAGAGAGGATTACTTTTGAAATGATTGGTTGGCCAATGAGAGCCCTTCACTAGGAGCATGCACAATACACTCTGGCTGATGTGTCTTCCTTCATGGAATTTTGGTGAGCCAGTTTGTATTCTTGCTCTGAAGAGCAGAGTAGGTGCCTCTATTCCTATTATCTCTGTTACTCTCTAATACTCTATTACTATTACTAAAACAGGAATTGTATCAGGCCAAGCGAATTGAACATGCTCCCTGAGGACTGGGTTCTCATTGGTCACTCACATCCTAGTACTGTTCTCCATGATCTCAGAATCTAACTGGAACACAGCATGTACATAACTAACATTGAGCCACTTTTAACAAAATAAAAACAAACACATTATAGGTCATCCACTTTACAGTGTTATTGTTCATGCCATTCATGAGAGGCAACATGGTGTAATGCAGGACTTAGGATGAGATCTGCATCTGGATCCTGGCTCCAACCATTGGTTGTTGGCTGACCTTGAATAAATAGCTTCAACTCTTAGGGTTTGTTTACTCATGTATACAGTGAGGATGATAAGACTTAAGCAAGAGGATTGTAGTAAATCTCAAATCAGTTAATGGATCTAAAATGCTTTGTAAACTTGTAAGTGCCCTGCAAATGTAAGGTGTTATCATACATAAGAAAATTCTGTGCCACCAAAAGAAATTACTGCCCTTTGGGGAACACACTGGCAAATAAATTTTGAGCATTTATTTTTAAAATAATCTTAGTGTATAACTAAACAATATGGTTGCAATTAGTGAAAAAGAATCTAGAGTTCTGTTTTGGGAATCATTTGGTCTGGTTTGAAAAATTTTAGTTTTACTAGTTTAAAAAATACATTTTTAATGTGAGCCCTTATCTGAGGTTCTACTAAAGTTTTGATTCCTTTGTGAATGAAAGATGGCTTGTGCTGCACTTTAGGAGTGTCAGTACATATTCTTTTCTTCTTCCTCTCCTTCTTCCCTCCCCAAACCAATTGTTCTCAACATCAACAAAGGCTTCATCAAAAATAATTTTTTCATTGTCCATTGTATTACGGTTACATAAGTAAATAGTAGGACTAGTTTTTTTAATCCCATAAGACATTATGTGTTCAACTATTTACTGATTTGAAACTCTATATACATGTCAGTTACCTTACTCAACTTGTGTGAACATGTTGTTAAGCCTTTTTGTGGGTTTGATTATGTTTTTATGAAGGATGTGTGTTATCCCCTGGCAACACTACCACCATCTAGTGGATTGGATTCTCCTAGTGTTCAGTTCAGAGAATTGGATGCTCACCAGTCAGCAGGCAGGGTGCCAAAGGTCAGTGGGATCCCAATGTATTCACCTTTTAAGGGAGGCTTCAATCTCATTTTTAACCTCTTCCTTTTTCTCTCTTTTCCAGAGCATAGCCTGGCATAACAGAGAGAACCTGAATCATATTGGTGGCCAGGGAAGGGTAATGGTGGGGAGGGAGAGAGGATGTTACTCCCCCAGGAATCCATTAACATTTCTTGAGGCAAAGGTACATGAGCTCCTTGGCCTCCCAACCACATCGCTTGAGAAGAAGGCCCCAGACTCCAAGGCAAAAAAAAAAAAAGTAGGCCCCACATTCCAGATTTTTATTAAGATGAGATGATTTCCTGGCTTTGGGGATGTCTTGATATGAGAAGAGGCTCAGGCACTTGGCAGCAGTGAAATCACTACAATATGGGGAAACAAAAGACCTCCACTTTGACCCCTAATATGACCATGTGTTACCTGGTAATGTAGGTCTGTCTGTATCAAATACCATTCCAAGAGAGGGAAACCCATAACTATGGAGTCAGTCTGGGTCTCTGGGGGTGAAAGAAAAATATTGGTGTATTTCGTCTCTGATGATTCCAAGTTAATTTCCTCCCACAAGGAGTCCAAAGTACAGGATTTTTCAAGGGCTTTACAAGCCTGGGGAAATGGTAGAAATCAACAGAAGAGGAGGAAAGTGGTAGAGCTGGTTTATGGACTACTGTTAGTCTTTTCTGTGTTTTCTGAGGGGTGGAACAAAGGTCTTCCAGTGCCTAAATTATGCATGTCTTCTCTGGAGTGCCTTTATCAACATCTGTGGAGTCCTAGATGTTTGTCATATTGAAACATCATGCTGTGATTTCCTTGGAGGCAACACAGGAGGAGAAGCCACCCGAGCCAACGAGAAAGTGATTTTTGAAGTTCCCTCCATTGAATCTAGTCTATTTAGGCCCACACAGAGCCTGGAGCTCAGACTCACGAGTCGGGGTCTAGTTTGCCTCCTTAATTTTTTCTCTGTCTTAGTGACCATTTCACATGACGACAGAAGTAATGAAAGCATTGCTTCTGTTTTGAAATGAATTAGTTGGAAATAACATCTCACCCCATCTCAACTAAGCCAAAGTTTGGCTTCATTCTATTTACTTTTTTAAAAAAAATTTAAAATTTTTAGGCCATTGGGGTGAAGTGACTTGCCCAGGGTCACACAGCTAGTAAGTGTCAAGTGTTTAGTCTGAGTCCGGATTTGAACTCAGGTTCTCTTGACTTCAGGGCCAGTGCTCTATCCACTGTGCCAATCAGCTGCCCCTGGTTTCCTTCTAAAGATACCAATTCTCAGGTGCCTTTCACAAATGGAACCAAAAACATTAACCACAAGAAGTTTTCACTCACATGGAAGTATGATTTTCTGTTACAAAGCACTTCACCTCTATTGTCCTGACTGATCCTCACAATCACCCTGTGGGGTAAGGAGGAGAAGGATTCTGATTCCTGTTTTAGACGAAGAACTGAGGCCTAGGCAGGTGAGACAAATCTTGGCCTCAGAACCCTGGCTATCTAAGTCCTCCTCTAGTACTCCACTTAGTTTGCTGCTGAAGTGGATGCAGATTACATTTGTTAATGACTTTAACTTGCATTGAAAAGAATGACTGACTAATCAGTTACGGCTCCAGTAGGGGTAACCCCAGAAACAGTCAGGGTCTTAAGACCTTCTGAAGGACCATCTCCTTTTTTTCCACATAGGGAGAAGCTCAGGGCGAACTCAACCAAAGGGAGACTTTGCTGACAGAAGATTTGGATGAGAAATTCATGCAGCTGGAGAAGGAAAAAAGTCAACAGATTCTGATGAGTATTGAGCAGAGCTTGTTGCAGAATCCTCCAATGGTTAGGCTGGAAGAAAATGTGATGAAACTTAAGAAAGAGCTCAGTGAAATGGAAATGGCAAATCAAATCATGAAAACTCAGCTGAGGAAAGTCATCCACATCCATGTAAGTTGAGATAAGTGAGGTTTCTTCAGAAACTCAACCAGGGGTTTTGTTTGTCAGTATTGTGGGAAGCTCCTCTATTTCATTTAAACAAACAGGTGCCCTTTTTGTTCTTCACTTATGGGAAGTTCACTTAGGTCGCACGGAAAAAAATTGTTTTTACACGTAATTAGGGGAAAATAAAATATTTAAAAAAGATATTTAAGTTTTGTTAGTATTACTTTTGTTATAAAAGCTTAAAGCTGCTCTAAGACTTTTGGAACAGACTGTATTTACAGCAATGAAAACTATACGATTGAGCCGAAAAAGTAGATGCCTAAGACATTATGAATTAGATATTAAGAAATTTATTTGAATATACAATATCAGTTCATGGAGACATCATACCAAAAAAAGGACACTTTTTCAGGAAGTTGTTTTAAAATCTAGTTTGATGCTCTATGTTACCACTGATCATAAAGAAATGGCTCTCTCATAGAGTTGTCTTAATCAAATGAATGTCAAAAATCCTGTGCTGTTGATGCTACTTTTTCCTTTACTTTTCATTACTTTTCCCCCCTCATAGCTTGTGGATTTTAGAGAATCTGTTACGAAGATGATGGGCTTTAACATCAAAATTCCAGACAAGGAAATCACTAATCAATTCTGGCCCCCCATCAATCCTTATGGAATTAATTACGTCTAAAGGCAGATCAAAATTACTGTTGCTTGTAAGACTGGCCAAGAGAACCAATGACACAAAAGACATTTGGCGCTTTTTTTCTTCACTGTCACCAACCAGACTTCATTTGTTTTCTGTAATTTTTGTATATAAGATGTTAGAAAATAGATAATGAATAAAATATATTTGGCATTTTCATTTATGTATTCTGTGATCTTTGCCACTTGATTTTTCTCCTCCTTTCTCTCTTATTTAACCCTTTCATGTAGTTTCTTTCTCCTTTTGCTATAGCTTATTCTAGATTTGTTGTTTATAATTCATTTGCGATAGCCTAAACCTGAGATTTCATCACTGTGTGAACTCCACTGATGCATATCAGCAATTCTGTAGTTCATAGTACTGGCTTTTACTGACATTTTAGCCTGTAACTTATTGTCTTATTTTCTTGGGATGCTGATAGGTTAGATGGCAAATCCAGAGTAACACAACTAGTATGTGTAAGAGTAGGATTTGAACCTAGGTCTTCCTGTGTCCACGGTCAACTTTTATTCCACTAAAGGCACAGTGCTGTTAAAAGCAGGACACTCGTTCTTTCATATTTTTAGTTCATTTTATTCATTCTCATTATATTTCATTGTCCTCCAATTGTTCTGATTGATGTCTGGCCACTGGACCCAGATGGCTCGGGAGAAGAAAGTGAGGCTGGTGACTTTGCACAGATCTCTATCCCTCAAATCAAAGTCAAATGCAAGTCATGTCATCTCTCTGATGTCATGTTCCTTTTCAAGAACAAGTGACCCCCCCACACACACACACACATATACACTTAAGCACCTATTACTTGCCAGGTAAATGTGCTAAGCCCTGGGGATACAAAATGAGAGCAAAGGCAGTGTCTGCCCTCATGGAGATCTCAATCTAATTGTAGAGACATCAAGCAAACAAAATGTGTACAAACAAGCTCAATACAGGATAAATAGGATATAAAAGAGGGAAGGCACTAGTATTGTGAGGCATTGGAAGGGGCAGCTTGGTGGCAAAGTGGATAGAGCACCTGGAGTCAGAAGGATCTGAGTCAAATTAGCCTCAGATATTTACTGGCTGTGTGACCCTGGGCAAGTCACCTAACCCTGATTGCCTTTAAAAGAAGAAAAATGTGAGGTATTGGAAAAGCCTCCCTGTAGAACGTGGGATTTCAGCTAGGACTGAAGGAGCAGTAGGCTGAGATGGGGAGCATTCCAGGCATGGGGGACAGCCAGAGAAAATGTCTGACGTTGAGAGATGGAGTATCTTGTTTGTGGAACAGCCAGCAGGCCAGTGTCACTGGATAGAATTTTGGAGAGTAAGAAGATAGAATATTGTGAAGGGATTTGAATGTCAAATATAGGATTCTGTATTTGATCCTGGAGATAATAGGGAACTATTGGAGGTTACTGAGTATGAATTGACGTGGTTGGACCTGCACTTTAGGAGAATCACTTTGCTTACCCCTAGATCCGTGGGAAGAGTAGTTAGTCACCTTGTAGGGGACCCAACCTGCCAGTGCCAGTGGGAGTTTAGAGCATGAGCCCAGAGGAAACAATATGTCACTTTGTCCTTCTTGTGTCTCTGCTCCCAGTGCAGGTGCTTCCAATGACACTGTTCGTTATTGCTTTGAGGATGTTATGATTGTCTCTGTTCAGTTCTGTCTACCCTTGGGAACTTCCCAGGTCACCTCAATGGTTTCATCTGAAAATATTCACTTGCTTCAGATCAGAAAGAAACAAACACAAAGAGATTGATGTTGTCATGTGTGCCCAGGCACCATGGCCAGGTGAGAGATAGGGCAGCCAACTTTGTTCTACCCAGCTCTTGATGAGGCAACTCATTACAGCCTTCCTGCTTCAAAGCCCAGTGGGGCACCCTGGGAAAATACTCCTCAAGGGATGCCTACCTTACTTCCCCTTGTTGTTGTTCTTCAGTCATTTTTCACATGAGTCTGACTCTTTGTGAGCCCATTTAGGTTTTTCTTGATAAAGATATTGGAGTGGTTTGCTATTTCCTTCCCCAGCTCATTTTACAGAAGGCAGGTAAATGTCAACACCAGGATCCCCCAGGTGCCCTACGAGAGTCAGGAGAAGTGGCAGACTCCAGCTGAGAGAACCACATAGGCCAGCCTAGCCTAGGTGGGCAGACTTCATCCAGCAGCCAGACGTCCCAGTGATTTAGCTTAGGTCAAGGTAGGGAGGCTTCCTCAAGTGGCTGGACTTCTTGTGCTTCTGTGCAGCCTCTGCAGGGCAGAGTCCCCCAGCTTCCAGACCTTCAAGTGCTTCACTATAGTCCAGGTGACACACAGAACAACCCTACTTGGCTAGCCACCAGCACACCCCAGGACCAGCTCAACATGTAGGCTGCAGGCCCAGCGGCAGCATGAGGCCCAGCACACAAAGGCAGCAATCAGGGCTCTTACCCCCAGCACAAGAAGCTTTCAACAGTGCAACCTGTGCTCCAGCAGGACAGCTGTACTTTAAAAACCAAGAAATTGGCTAACATCATGGGAAAAAAGCAGAAACAAACACTGATCACAGACTCTTTCTGTGGGGACAGGGAAGATCAAAACACAAACTCAGAAGAAGACAACCTTGTCAATAAACCTGGACCTGGAACCTCAAAGCAGAGTAGAAACTGGCCTCAAGCCCAACAAGCCTTCTTGGAAGAGCTCAAGAAGGATTTTAAAGGTCATATTAGAGAGGCAGAAGAAAAAGGGGGAAATGAAATGAGAGGCATGCAGAGAGCGTCAATAGTTGGAAAAGAAAGGACAAAAATTGATCGTAGAAAGTAATTCCTCACAAAATATAATTGGCCAAATGGAAAAAAAAATCCACTGAAGAAAGCAACTTCTTGAAAAGGAGAATTGGAAATCGAACTCTGCAAGCCGGGAATCACCCAGAAAAACCTGGAAAGCTAACCAAGAAAGACAGGGAGCAGCAGTCCAGTAGCCCAGGTAGCTTGAGGCCTTAACCTGGAAGGGCCCTCTTGCTCAGGGGGAAGGGGAGCAGTATGGAACAGGAGGAGTTCCAGCAAGCTAGCAGAAGGCCCCAGTTTAGCATACCAGGAGGAGATCCTGACACCCAGGTGGTGGAGCAGGCAAACACAATACCAGGATCCAAGAGTGCCTCTGTATGGGCAGGGGAACCAGTGGAAACCAGCTTGGAAAACCACCATGTCCCTTGGATTCTATGGCAGTCTCAAAATGCCTCAGCAAAAATTTGTGAAGCTCTCCAAGGGGACCCAGGCAGATAGACATCCTGCAACATCCATCTGAAAGCAAAAGGAAAGTCAAAGTAGCCAACATCCAGGAGCCAGACTACCCAGTCTTACCCCTAGAGTTCCAGTGCTGCTGATTCTAGCCCAACATCAAGTAAGTTGCCAGACCCTAAGCTCCAACTACAACATTGGGGGCCAGCAACAAGACAGTGACCGGGCCCAAAGCTCCCAACACAAGGAGCTTGGGTCAGTGCCCTTTGCTCCCCAGCACAGGAACTCAATTTCTCACAAGGCCAGGAAAGAAGCAAACACCATGAGTAAAAACGAACATACCACAGATTCATATTATGAGAACAGTGAAGATCAAGGCAGAAATTCTGAAGAGGACAACATTGTCAATAGACACATATGTGGAACCTCAAAAGGGAATATGAGCTGGTCTGAAGACCAAAAAGCCTTCTTAGAAGAGCTTAAGAAGGATTTATTTTTTTGTTTTTTGATGGGGCAATTGGGGTTAAGTGACTTACCCAAGGTCACACAGTTAGTAAGTGTTAAGTGTCTGAGAATGGATTTGAACTCAGGTCCTTTTGACTCCAAGCCCAGAGCTTTATTCACTGTGCCACCTCACTGCCCCTCAAGAAGGATTTCAAAAGTCAAATTAAAGAGGTACAAGAATCCTTAAAAAACACAATTGGCCAACTGGAAAAAAGTGCATAGCAGAAAACAGTCCATAAAAAATACAATTGGCCAAATGGAAAAAAAAGTACACTGAAGAAAACAAGTCCCAAAAAACACAATTGGCCAAATGGGAGTAAGGTACAAAATCTAATAGAAGAAAACAATTTGTTAAAAATTAAAATTGAGTAAATGGAAGCTAATGACTCTATGAGAGAGCAAGAATCAGTGAAATAGAAACAAAAAGTGAAAAAAAATAGATGAAAATGTAAAATACCTCATTGGTAAAACAACTGACTTGGAAAATTGATCCAGGAGAGACAATTTTATAATTGTTGGTCTACCTGAAAATCATGACAAATGAAAGAGCCTGGACAGTGTCTTTCAGGAAATCATCAAGGAAAACTGCCCGGAGGTCCTAGAACCAGAGGGTAAAATAGCCCTAGAAAGAATCCACTGATCACCTCCTGAAAGACATCTCAAATTGAAAATGACAAAGAATATAGTAGCCAAATTCCAAAGTTACCGGGTCAAAGAGAAAATACTGCAAGCAGCCACAAAGAAACAATTTAAATATCATGGAACCAAAGTCAATATTACACAAGAACTTGCAGCTTCTACATGATAAGGCAAAGGAGCTTGGATTACAACCAAGGATCAACTACCCAATGAAAATGAGCATGATCTTTCAGGGGAGGAGATGGATATTCAACAAAAAAGGGAACTTTCAAATCTTCCTGATAAAAAGATCAGAACTCAACAGAAAATTTGATCTTCAAATACAAGACTCAAGAGAGACATAAAAAAGTAAACAGGACAGAAAGATACAATATGTTGTTAAGAAAGACAAACTGTTTACATCCCTACAAGGGAAGATGACACTTGTAATTCTTGAGAATAGTAGTGTTATTACACCATGTTAAAGGGGTATACATGAAGGGGGTGGATATAAGTTGAAAAAAAAGAAAGTAGAATTGGCCAAATGGAAAAGGAGGTACAAAAGCTAAGTGAAGTCAACTATTCCTTAAATATTAGAATTGGGTAAGTGGAAGCTAATGACTGTATGAGACAGCAAGAATCATCAAACAAAACCGAAGGAATGACAAAATAGAAGAAAATGTAAAATTCCCCACTGGAAAAACAACTTACCTGGATAATAGATCCCAGAGACATAATTTAAGAATTACTGGCCTACTTGAGATCCATGGGGAAAAAAAAACCTTCCAATAAATTGTCAAGCAAACTTTCCCTGAATTCCTAGAACCACAGGGTAAAATATCCATGAAAAGAATCCAGCTATGACCTCCTGGATGACATACCAAAAAGAAAACTGCAAGGAATATCATAAGCAACTTTCAGAATTATCAGATTAAGGACAAAATACTGCAAGCAAGCAGAAAGAAACAATTTAAATATCATGGAACCAGTCAGGATTATGCAGGACCTAACAGTTTCTACATTAAAGGATTAGAGGGCTTGCTTGGCTTATCACATTCTGCAAGGCAGAAGAGCTTGGATTGCAACCAAGAATAAACTACCCTGAAAAACTGAGCATGATCTTTCAGGAGAGGAGATGGAATTCAATGAAATATGCAACTTCCAATGTTCCTGTTGAAAAAATGCAGAGGCGAACAAAGAATTCAGTCTTCAAATATAAGAATCAAGAGAGGCATAAAAAGGCAAATAGGAAAGAAAAAATATATTATTCATCAAGGTTAAACTGTTTACTTCCTACATGGGAAGGTGATACTGGCTGTCTTTTTTTATTTTTTTTTTTATTTTTGGCACTTGGGATTAAGTGACTTGCCAGGGTCACACAGATAGTAAATGTCAAGTGTTTTTGTCAGACATGGGATTTGAACTCTTTTTTGAGCCTTTTGGCTTCCAGGGTAGTGCTCTATCCATTGTGCAATCTAGCTGCCTCTGGAAGATGATACTTGTAACTTTTGAGAACTGCATCTTTTTATGACATTTAGAAGGGGGTATATATAGACAGAGGGTGTGAGTAAAGTGGACTTTGATGTGAAGCTTAAAAAAATAACTAAGGTATTAAAAATGATTGTACTGGGAGAGACAAAAGGAGGATGGAAAAAAGGGTAGATTACATCACATGAAGGGACACAAAGACTTATTACAGGAGTATAAATAAGTGAGGGAAGTAAGCATTGTTTGAACTTTATTCATTAGATTGGGCTGAAAGAAAGAATAACATACCCCTTCAATTGGATCGAAAATCTATCTTCCCCATAGGACATAGGAGGGGAAAGGGGAAAGAAAAGGTGGGTGGGTGGATAGAAGGGGGCAGAAGGGAGGGGAAAAGGGAGAGGGGATGGTAGAAGTGAAGGCAGATTGAGGGAAGCTATGGTCAGAAGGAAAACACTGGTGAGGAGGGAAGGGAGAGAGGAGAGAGAAAAGCATAAATGGGGTTGGGGAAATTGGATGGAGAGAAAGACACAATTAATAATCCTAAGTGTGAATGTGAATAAGATGAAACTTCCCATAAAGAAAAGCAGATAGCAAAGTGTATTAAACATGAACTACAATGTGCTGTTTACAAGAATCCCATTTGAGAGATCCACACAGAGTAATGGTAAAAGGCTTAATTAACATATTAACAATGGCATTAACAGAAATCATATGATTATCTCAATAGATGCAGAAAAAGTTTTGACAGAATACAGCGGCCATTCCGTGTTAAAATCACTAGAGAGCATAGGAAACAC
>NW_027555446.1:0-44619 GCF_003287225.1 Phascolarctos cinereus
AGTGCGCTGGGCAGTAGAGGGAGCCAAGCCCAAGCCCTGTCTTGGAGATCCAGAGCTAGAGAGGGGGCCAGAGGATGCCCAAGGAGGTGGAGCATTTGGCCTAGATCCTGGGCAGCCACCGGCAAAGTCAGAATGGAAAGGGGCCCTGGAGCATCAGAGTCTTGATTGCCAGAGAAGAGCAGGCTGCTGGGAAATTGTTAGAAGGGAGCAAGTGCCTTGCAGATGGGAATTCCCCATCCCGAGGCTGGAATCTCAGTGTCAGAGCATCCCCTCAGGACAGCCTGTTCCTTAGGCTGTTGAAAATAGTCTTCCTTCAGAGCAGAATTGTGGCCAGCCACGGCTTGACCACGCAGTCCCCACAGATGTCTCAAGGAGAGGCAGACTGGGGAAGAAGGAACTCACTCCATGGAGGTAAACCAAATGGAAGGAGGCCTCCAGACGCCGCTGGGTTTCCTGTCACCCCATCCAGAGTGGGCAGAAATAGGGCTGTGGGGCCCCAAGGTAGTCCCATTACTCTACAGAAGTTCTGAGCCCATATCTCTCTCTACTTCCAAACCAGATGAAAAGATGTCTTCTGGCCCTTCAGACACTCTAACTAATGTCAACTTCGAATGAATTGGGGTTCAGTGCAGTACTTTTTGGCTGACACGTTAGGTTAGGGAGAATGCCCGCTTCCCTTCCCTGTTCACTCATTTCATTGAACCCCTTAACTATTTCCAAATCCACCTGGCATCTGTGACTCCGTCAAAAGCTTTGCTAAAATCTGAGCTCACTTGGCACCATTTCTCTGATCGAAGTGAACATTAGCTGCTCAGAGGGCTCTGTTTTACAAGGCATCTCTGACCCTGGCAGCTTAAGCAAGAACCGAACCTTTTTGTGCCTTCAATTGCTGCTCTCGTACCATGCAAGCACACCACTCCATTGACCCGAGGTGGAGAAGTGCTCAGAGTCTGATCAAACATTTGTCCCACTGAGGTTGCAAATGCCTTTCTTCATGAGGCACTTCCCACCTACATGATGAACCAATGCACCTTCTCTAAAGTACTGAATGGAAAGTGAGGCTAACAGACCTCTGCCTCCTAAAAAGACAATGGCAAAAGGATTGCAAGCTAACCTAGTTCCCACTGTTATCCCAAGACAATCCACTGCATCTAGTAGGCCTAGAGTAGGCCTTTGTGGGTGTTCAATACAGAGATGCTATAGACCTCTGTGGTGCGGGGACGGGGGTGGCAAAGAATAAGGAGGTGGAAAGGCAGAAGAGCCAAAAACCTGTGAGGAATCCTTCCATTTCCTGAAATGGAAAAATGAAAAGATGATATTTGTAACTGATGAGACCCTACTAATGATAAAGGTGGTGGCAGGGAAAATAGAGAGAGAGCACAGGGTGAGTTGAATATGAAAGGATGATATGGAAAAGATAAAGCGAAGGAGTGAAACGGGAATGTATTGGGAGAAGTAGAAAGGGAGAGGTAGAATAGGGTAAATTAGGTAAGAAAAAGCTTGAACCGTGGAGGGGCAGTGGGGAGAAGTGAGAGAAAAGGAGTGTAACTTCTTCTCATTGGAATTGGTATAAGGAGGAATAGCATCCCAACTGCATTGGGTATGGAAATGTCTATTCTGTTACAAGAAAGTAGGAGAGAAGGGGAAAAGAGGTAGGGTGATAGAAGGGAGGGCAGATTGGGAAGTGGGGAGTCAAAGCAAACACTTTTGTGGAAGGACAAGGTGAAAGGGGAGGATAGAATAAACAGGGGAGTGGGATAGGATGGAGGGAAATGTAGTTAGTCTTTCACTACATCACCATTATGCAAGTGTTTGACATGACTACAGAGGTATAAGGTATATTGAATTACTTCTCAGTGAGGGTGGGTGGGGAATGAGCAAGGGAGAAAACTTGGAACTCAAAGTTTTAACTAGAAATGTTAAAATTGTTTTCCCATGTAACTGGAAAAGAAGATACACAGGCAAGAGGTATAGGAATGAATCTTCCCCTAGAGGAAAATAGAAGGTGAAGTTTCAGAGAAGGCAGGTGAAAGAAGGGAGGGCAAATGGGGGTAAGTGGTAATCAGAAAAAACAATTGAAGAGGGACGTGGTGAAAGGAGAGAGAGAGAACAGAAGAAATGCGGGTAGGGGAATAGGATGGAACTGGGGCAGCTAGGTGGCACAGAGGATAGAGCACTGGCGCTGGAATCAGGAGGACTTGAGTTCAAATCCAACCTCAGACACATAGCACTTACTAGCTGTGTGAACCTGGGCAAGTCACTTAACCCCTTTGCCTAACCAAAAAGAAAAAAAAAGAAAGAAAGAAATACACGCAGCAATATGAAATGTCAAAAGATTTTCGAAGCAAGTTTCTCTGCTAAAGACCAAATTTTTCTAACATATAAATACCACAAGAAGTGATAACCATGATGCTCTCCAAAAACCTGGAAAGACTTACACAGGTTTCATGCCAAGTGAAATGTACTGGGTACAAAGTCACAGCAATATTGTAGATGATCAGCAGGGAATGACTTAGCTCTTCTCAGCACTACAAGGAAGGATCCAAGACAACGCTGAAGGACTTAGGATGAAAAATGCTATCCATCCCCAGAGAGAGAACACTGATGGTGTCTGAAGAGAAATTGAAGCAACTCTTTTTTTTCACTTTATTTGTATTGACTCTTTTTGTCTATGTTTTCTTTCCCACCATGAGTGTTATGGCTCTGTTTTGCATGACTGCAAATACAGCCGTCTCAATGACGCTGTGGGGATGGGCAGGGAGAAGGGGAGAGACTTTGAAACTCCAAGTTTTAAAAGAAATATTAAGGAATGAAAATTATACTAATAAAGAAAAATAGGTATTAGTGGGCCTTGACCCGCTGGGCCTCTCTGAGGCACAGGCGGCTCTCCTGAATATTGGAGGGCCATTTCCACTCCCTCCCTCAGCAGCCAGAGTTTCAATGGGCTGTGGACATCCCCATCCTTGCAATACAGTCCAAGTCAGCTCCAGTAGGAGCCACGACGGGGGCAGGGTGGGCAGCATGGAAGGGCTGCTGGGTGTAGAGGGCAGTGGGAGCAGCCGCTCCAGCCGCATGGGGAGGATGGCCCCTAGCCCACTGGGAAGTTCATAAACATGATCCCCAGCAAACTGAAGGCCCCCCACCTCTATACCAGAGTGAAAGGGCAAGCAGGGAATTCTCCAGAATGCTGTGGATGCAGACCCAGTGGTGTGGGGACGGACTTAGCTATCTCCTTAGGTCCCTGGACAAGCGGCACCAGGCCAGGGCCCTGCCAGGACAGACGTTAGGGAGGTGAAGGATCTGTAGAGCTGGCAGCGAGCACAGTGCCCTCCTCTATGCCAGGCCATAGTGTCTGCACCTCTGCTTGTCTCACAGCCCTCTGTGCCATGGCACAACTGCATGCCTCCCAGACCTGGCCCTGGGCACGAGTGTCTACTCCATCCACTCTCCTCTCTGCCCCAAATCCTCATGTAGAGGCGCGTCCATGACTGAGTCGAATGCCTCACTGCCTGGCCTGCTTGCCCCCCTGCTTCATATCCTTCTCTTGTACAAAACCCAAAATCCTGTGTCAAAGGTCAGAGCTGGCCTCCAAGGTGAGCCAAGGCCCTGGCGTGCCTTTCCACGTCCCTCTGAGACCAAGTCGGCTGGCTTTTCCTACCGGTGTCAGTCTGTCTCTCCTTGTATGTATGTGGGTGGGAGCGCGTTTGCCTGTACCTGTTTGTGTTTGGGGGAGGGAGGGATGACCACGGTCCCGTGCACTGGCTTGACCCTCCCAGTCCCCTGGCCCCACATGCCCCTTTTGGCTGGCTCGAATGGGGCTCAGGACGCACTTGAAGCCACGTTGTGGCCGCTCTCATCCTGCCAATGCTACAGCCCAGCTGCCCTGTAGGAAACCCTCTCAACTGGTGTAGCCCCAGGCCAAGGATGATCCTGCCAGGATGAAAACCTGGCTGTGCCTAGCCCGACCTCGCGCCCTCTTTGTCCCCGCATTCCCTCTAGCTCGCGCCCAGCGTTCTTCAGGCGTTACACCGGTAGACACAAGGGACGCGGACGCCGATGCGGATGCGGATGAGGACTTGGACGGTGCGGTCGCAGAGCACACCTAGCGGGATCAGCAGGTAGCCCATCGAGACGCGCCCGGGCACATTGTGGCCGGGAGACAACGTGGTAGAGAGGGGGATGGTCTGGAGCTCCGTGCCCTCCTCTGTGCTGGGGAACAGTGTCTGCACCTCCTCTTGCCTGCTCACCCTCATTCACAGGGCTCATCTACACGCTCAAGTCTTGCTCCGGACGCAGTTGCCTCTGTTCTTTCACTTAACATCTGCCCCCAAATCCCCAGGAACAGCGACGTCCATGACTGAGCGGAGTCCCTCAACCACAGGCTCTTTGGCCCCTGCTTCATCTCCCTCTCCTACAAACAACACCAAAATCCAATAGTCCTGGCCAAGGCGCATTTCCGAATGCCAAGACATGGCATGACTTTCCACCGCCCTCCCGGACAAAGCCCTTTTGTTTTCCCTAGTGGTGTAAGCGCCTGTGTGTGTGTGTGTGTGTGTGTGTGTGTGTGTACGTAACGATTTGCGTTTGGGGGAGGGAAGGCAGGCCACAGTCCAGGGCACAGCGCTGACCCTCCCAATCCCCTGGCCCCATATGCCCCTCTTGTCGGGACAGAATGGGGCTCATTAGCATGTTATACCCAGTCTCAACCTCCCAATGCCAGTGCCCAGCTGGTCTCTAGCAAAGCTTCTAAACTGGGGAAGCCCCAGGCCAAGGATGATCCTGCCGGGATCCAAATCTGGCTGCCCCTAGCAAGAGCTCGCGCCTTCTTTGTTCTCCCAATTCGTCTGGCACGCGCCAGCATTCCCCCGACCTCACTCTAGTAGCCATCAAAGGACCCGGACGCTGATGCAGATGGGGCGCTCCGGGAGTGGACATGGCCGTCTCAGCAGGGACCCCGTCGGGCCACACTCTGGCATGGCGTGGCCGGGAGAAAAGGTGTTAGACACGTGGAGTTTCTGAAGCTCCGTGCCCTCCTCTATGCGAGGGCACATCTGACCCCCTCCCCCAGAGTCACCTGCTTTGCACCGCTGCCTCCGCTCCATCCCCTATGCCTCCGCTCCATCCCCTAAGCTCTCCCCACAAAATCCTCAGGAACAGCGACGTCCATGACTCAGTGGAGTCCCTCAGCGCCAGGACTCTTTGATCCACTGCTTCATGTCCCTCTCACACAAACAAACAAACCAACCGAAAATCGAGTTGACCAGGACAGGGCTCAAGTCCCAACGCCAAGGAATGGCATGCATTTCACCTCCCTCTACGACAAAGTCTGGTTGATTTCCTTAGGGCTGTGAGTGCCTGCGTACACGTGTGAGAGACAGTGGCCTCTGTGTGCGTGCGTTTGTTTCTGTGTGCCGGCGTACGTGAGTGTGCTTGGGAAGAGGGAGGACTGGCAACAGCCCTGTGCCCAGGGTTGACTCACCTAGTGTCCTCGTGGCACATGCCCCTCTTGTCTGCCCAGAATGGGGTTCATTACCCATCTATGCCCGGCCTTGGCTGTGCTGCTCCTGCAAACACCAGAGCCAGCTGCCTTGTAAGCAACCGTGTAATGGGGGGCAGCCTCAGGCCAAAGATGATCCCCCCAGGATGAAGGTCCTAGACCCAGTGCACTCCCGCTCTCTCCTCGCGGCCCCTTTGATGCGTGCCCCGCTTTTCCCACGGGAGCTCCCTTACGTGTTATCCGGGTCTCCGCTAAAGGACTGGGAGGGAGACTTTTCCATGGAAGTGGCCGCCAGGGCAGGGAGCAAGCAGTGTCTACAGGTACGGGGTTGGGTCTCCCCCTGCCAGGACAGGGACAGCAGAGGAGGTGTGGGCAGTTGCAATGTCTGCAGCCCTGGCTGAGGACACGATTCCCTCCTGTGTGCCACGACACAGTGGCTGCCCCTTCTTTTCTCTGCACAGCCTCTGCACAAAGGCACATCTGCCTCTCTTCCATCCCCTAACTTCCCCTACATAAACCCCCAGCTACAGGGGTGTCCATGCCTCACTTGAATCCCCCAATGCGAAGCATTCTTTTCCCCCTAGTTGATCTCCTATCCCACAAACAAAACAAAACAAAACAAAACAAAGCGAAACCACACAACAAACAGAAAACAAAACAAACGAAAACAAAAACAAAACTGCAATATGGAGCTGCACAGGGCTTGACAGTTGAGGAATCCCTGAGGAGGCATTAAGGTTGGAGTTCATGAGAAGGCAGTGGGAAGGCCTAGGGCCTGCCTTGGAGGGGGGGACCACTTGTCAACATTAACTCATTTGTAGTATGATGATATTCCTGAAGAGTTGTGATGATGAAATAAAGGAATAAAAAGTCTTTGGAGGGCTAGGCCTGATTCTCATGAAGCCCATTGCCTAAGGGTCAGGGTTAGGATCAGCTGGTTAGCGTGGACCAGTCCATGTGACCCCTTCCACCTACCAGAACAGGGTTTTGGGTGGTGGGGGAAGCCAAAGCTTGGAAGAGAAGGCAGTCCTTTCCCTCAAGCTTATAATCTATGGAGAGAAGAGAAAGCGGTGTTTGTGAAGCAAGCTGAGAACAAACACAAGGCCAGTGTCACAAGCTCAGATTGGATAAAGATGCACTAAGGGGGAAATCCAGAAAGGAGTTAGCAGAGAGTGGGGGCTCTGCTTCAGTAGGGAGGCCCACCACAGGGTCTTTTGGAGAGTAGACTTGGTTGCCAGGCTGAGGCAGGGCTGAGCTGAGGCCATGAGGCTAGTGAGGTTGACCGTGGTAGGCAGCCATCATGAATGAGCCTTGCAGCTGCTTCAGAAACACTGGAGGAGAGAAGCTGCCAGCCCATCTTTCCTTTTGGAGGAAGAAGTCTGGGGAATGGGTCCCTTCCTTTCAAGGTCAGCAGCATCAGTGCCGTCTGAGGGTCTCCCAGAAAATAGCGTCAAGTGACTCAGTCAGTAAGCACTGGTTCTCTTTCTTTCTTTGTGGAATTTCTAGAATTACTCAAGTCAAACGCTTGGAGGATGTCTCGGCGCAGTGAGCGCCTGCGCCTCCGATACCAGGCACTTGTTGATGGGCAAAGCAGCAGCAGCAGCAGCAGCAGCAGCAGCAGAGGGAGTTCCCAGGTGGCTGGCCAGCACACCAACTTCACGGAGGGTCCTCTCAGGTAAGAGGAGCCAGAGGAGACTAAGCTGCCTTCTCCATCACAACTGCCCGGGGCAGCCAAGGGCCTTGGCTCTTGCCATGTGCACATTTCTTTCCTGCCCCCTCTTTGGGTGGAGCCATCACTCTACTGCTTGCTTTCCCCGCAAACAAGAGAATTTCCTCCCCCTCTTGCACCCCAACTTTTGGCTGCTGCTGCCTTCTGCTTCTGAGAACAGGAACTGGGGAGAGGCAACTTGGAGCATGGAGAAGGCTGGAGACTTTGAGGCCTGCAACTGGGCAGGGAACAAGCCCTCTCAGCCATAGACCTCTTCTCCCTGGCCCCAAGGCCTAAGCTTCTTAGGGTGAAGCCAGGTGGGTGAAAGGTCTGTGGGTGAGAGACATTTTCAGATGACTCTTAGCTCTTCTCATACCTCATCTTGGTGGTTTCATTGGCAAAGAGGCCCTTACTGGCCCGGGGTAGCTGGCCTTGGTTCAATCCTGCCTCCTATATGAAAAATTAGTTATCTCTTGAAGGAAGAAGAACAGCAAAAGAGGGCTTTGGCTATCGTTTTCTTTCATCCTCCATGTCTCCAGCAAAGTCTCATGCCCCTCCAGGCTTTGCCCCTTCCTTTTCTTTCTCACCTGTCTTCTTTTTCACCCTCATATCTTTTCTCTTCATGCTTGCTGTCCCCCAGGACTGTGAGGAGGAAGTCGAGTATGGTCCGAAGCCTCTCACCAGGCCTCTCACCAGCCCCTCACCTGCTTACAGGGGTAACAGGCTGGGAGAGCCCCGGATCCACCTCAGGGTACTTCTCTGAGGATGATGGTGCAGGTAGGCATCACTTCCTTCTGCCCTGGAGCCCCAACCCCAGGCACTGCCCCACTTCCTTCAAAGGGTGATCCATAGCTGGGGGTGGGGCAGGCGTCTCTCAGACACCAGAAAGAGAGAACTCTGTAAGCTAGCTCCAGGTAGGGGTGTGGAGCATGGAGATGGGGCTCAAGATCCCAAACGTGCTTGTCTCTCCTTCTGGCCGGATCCTCATTTCTTCCCTTCCCTTCAGGGCACTCTCTTATCCACCAGCCGGCTCTGCATCCAACTTCAGTAATGGTGCCTCCCAACTTGGCATTTTTAGCTGCATGGCAATAAACCTTTCAGGTGGCTTCTGCCAGTGGGTGGTCACAGTGCCCAAGGGAGCGCTGATGCAGTGTACCTAGAAGAGCTTCTTCATGCCTATGCAAGGGCAAGCTGAGCCAGGCTGGAGGACCTCTAGCACACCGTGGGGAGATGGGCTTATTATGGACATATCCCCAGGCAAAGCTGAAGAGCTGTGGGAGGATGGAGGAGCAGAAGAGCAAGAAGGGGCTGCAGAGTTGGCAGGCTGGGAGGGGGTAGATGCAAGAAAGGATGGGCTGGCAGCGGGAAGCCTTGGAATCCCTCTGCTCGGATCTTGACAAGTTGGCTCTTTGCAGCATTCCAGTGGCGCCTGAAAACCACCTGGCACTGCGTGACCACTGCTGCCTCCCTCCAGGACTTCTTTCTCTCAATCAGGTCAGTGAGGCCTCCCTGGGGCCTGACACAATCTAGCATCCACAGTCCTCAAAGTCAATTTCCCCTTGGGCTTTGCTCTGTTTCTTTTCAGCTTTTGCAGACTTTCATGCACTGAATCTTATGAGAGACTCAGGTCAGGGCCAGGGCTGTGCTGGAAACAGCTGGAACCTGCTCCTGAGAGTCAGCTACCAAGTAGGGCTTCATTGAGTGTCTCCACTGAAGAAGATGATGGGAGAGGTGGTTTGGGTGTGCCCTGCCCTCCTGCAGAGCACATGCCAGCCCCCATTCGTCTTGGCTCTTCAGGGAAGTGGGTTGGCTCCAACTCTAAGTGGGACTCTCTTCCGGAGTATCTCTTAGGAGCTCTCCCCTCACTAGTTCCTGCCTCTGATCACAAGTGAATCTGGTGAGTTCACCTCTGCTAGTCTGAGGCTCCTGAGTTTCCCAGGACACTCCCTCCTTTGGGGTTCCAATCCAGAACTTTCTGCCCAGGCTTCCCAGGTCTCCAGGCCATGCTTGCAGTTTCTCTGTGGAGGAGCATGGCCAGCTTTCCAGGCTGCATCCAGGGCTGAGTCCAGGAGCCTCTAGAGCAAGGGTGGGGAACCTGAGGCCTCCAGGCCACATGTGGCCTTCTAGGTGCTTGGGGGTGACTTTTGGACTGAATCCCAGTTTGACCAGATCAATTGATTCTGTGAACTCTGGCCACACCAGAGGACCTAGTGGAACACATGTGTCCTCGAGGCCCACAGGTGGCCCAGCCCTGCCTTGGATTCTTGGGGTCACAGGCTGGGCCAATGGTGACCAGCCTGCCTCAGCAGGGCTTCGTCCTGCAGCTCTTCCAAGCCCAAACTGACAAGCAATGTAAGGACCGAGACCAAAGAAGACTGCCTAATTCATGAGCACCATATGAACCTAGTTCTGATGGAGGCCTGATAGGGACATACCTTCCACTGCACCTGTCAAAGGGCAACACGTCACCTTGCGTAACAACATGAGTGCCTCCCAAAAAGCCACGTTTTCTCCTTCCACTTTACCCCAAGGGCTGTCCATGCCAGCCCTGCTCTCCTCTTGTTGGGTACCCAGTGGCAGATGGAGGAGGTGGGAGGGGCAAAAGTGGGCCCACCCTTTGGGTTCTTTCATTTGCCAATCAGGGAGGGTCTCCCAGGAACCTGGGGTGGGGAAGGGCAGGCACTAACATGTCCTCCTTCACCCTGACGAAATCCAGGAAGTTTTGCACTCGCAAGAAGGGGCTCGTCTTTGTCTTGGGCTTGCTGTTGCTTATGGCTTCGCTGGCTTATGGTGAGTCTTGGGGAGTGCCCAGGGTGGACCCACCAGATGGGCGGGAAGGATCAGGCCGTGGGGACACAGCCGCCAAAGTTTGGAAGACAGAGCTTTGAAGGGCAGCCTTTAGGGAGCCAAAGGGTCAAAAGCCCTGGGAAAAGGGACCCAGGCCACATATGGGCAAGCTCTTGTGCCGCACATGTCACAGTTCTGTCCTGTCTCCCCTTCTCCTCTCCCTACACCTTGTGTGTGCGGGCCTCACAGCCTCATGCTGCAAGATCAGGTGGCCATCCCGCCCACCTTGAGCATGTCAGGGGCAGGGAGGTGATTTCTCTACACCCTCAGTGGTCACTGACCTGGCACCTGAGGCTGGGAGATTGCTGCAGGAGCTGAGTCAGGAAGGAATCTGTTCTCTGAGCTAGACACACAGCCAATGCCAGGTCTGGAGGGCTTTTGCCCTTTGAAGTTGGTGACAACAGCAGGGCGTTCCTCCCTGCATGATCCCAGAAGGGCTGCACTCTTGGACAGGAGCCACGACATCACACAGTGATCACTTGATCACTGTGACATCAAGTCCAGCTAGGGAATGATGACACCACAAATCAGATGGTCACCAGGGGCTGTGGTCCTCATTCAAAATGGACAGGGCCATGTGTTGAGCAGGCTCGGGACCACAAGGCGGCACTTGGAGGTTCAGTCTCCATGTCCTCTCCCCAGATGAATCTTTTCCCTCATGTTTGCCTTCATCCAAAAGGATTTCATGAGTTCTGAGAGGATCATGAGAGAGGGAACCTTTTCCTGAAGGCTCTTGGGGTGCAGCTGGCTCGAGCCATAGCCTTCCAGATCCTGTGACCCCTAGTGCATCTGCCTTCCTGGGGCTGGGGTCCTAGCTCACTTAGAGGTGACACTGCCATACTCTGTCTGGGTGGAAGTCCTCACCCTGGACTTCTTGCCCTTCTGGCACCTCAGCCTCTACCTCAATTAGCCTTTTGTCCCATGTGCTAGGTGCTTGGTATTTCTACCCCTATGGACTACAGACCTTACCCCCTGCTGTGCTCTCCTGGTGGGCAGCCAAGGGCAGCGGCAGGACAGAGGACCGTTGGGAATCAGGACAGTCCCCCTCATATTTCCAGGTCAGTGTCCAGCTCAGTGTCAGGAATGCTTTGCACAAGATGGCCAGACAAACCACGCACAATCCACTTCACTCCTCTCAACCCAGTGTGGGAGACAGGATCAAAGTTCAAGCTTTGCCATTTGCTGACTTTCAGACCTTGGGCAATTCAATGTCTGCCTCTCCAAAACTCAGCCTCATCACTTCCCCCGCTTCAATTGAAATCAGTTGCCTCCCACAAGAGACCTCCCCTAGCACCTTGTCACACGGTGCGGTGACCCTGGGAGCCCGGGGAGACTAGAACACTTCACCAAGGGGGAAGACATGAAGGCCATGTGCAGATCATGTTGGCTACCCACCAACAGCTTATCCATTTGAGTTTTGGAGCCATGATGAGCTTGCAGGCAGATCAAAAGTTCAAACAAGAACAGAAATAACCCAAATTCATACCAAACTTTATCTATACAATAGTACACACACACACACACACACACACACACACACACACATATTTATCAGTGACTTTAGAGTTTCTCGTTCTGCTTTCATATCCCCCACCTTTCTCAGTATAGCCTCTCCATCTCCCCTTCGCACATAGCCATCCCTTAAGCAGAAGAATAAAACAAGAGGGAAAGAAACAAGTTCAGGAAAACCAACCAACTCAGCATCAGAGATCTGCCTTCTGTGCAGATTCCATGTCAGCAGACTCCCAGCCCAGCATTAGGGGAAGAGAAGAACGTCCTCCTTGCTCATCTTTGGGGCCACGCTCGACATGATCTTTTCACAACATTTAGTCTGGGATGTTGCTTAATCGCTCCATTTCCATGGTTGTCTGTGGTGCTTGTTTATCTGGTACTGTTCCTTCATTTCGCTCACTCTGCCCCACTTCATATAAGTCTTGTCATGTGTATCTGTATACAACACACTTGTGCTTCCTTACAACATTCGAATACTTCATTGTGTCCATAAGCCACAGTTGGTTTCGCCATTCCCCTGCGGATGCTTCTCGCCTTTGTTTCTGGTTCTTTGCTGCCCAAATACTTTCCTGGTGGTGGGATTGGTATGACAACTGAATAAGGAAGTGAATTTAGGTACTTTGGTCCCTTTGCTTCTGTTGGCTTGACATACCCATGAGCAATGAATCTATCTCCAATTGTTGAGATTTGTCTCTCTGTGGGAAGGATGTTTTGTAATGGTGTTCCTGGAGGTCCGCTGTGTGTCTTGCTAGGTATACTCCAGGTATTGTATGCGGACCACTGCTGTTTTCAATGGAATATCTCTATCTTATCTCTCTCTGCTGGATTTTCTTAGTTGATGTATGGAAATGCTGATGGTTTTCGTGGGTTTCTTTTCGATCCTGCAATTTGGTTGAAGGCGTTGTTTTCACCGATTTCTTTTCGTTGACTCTCTAGGATTCTCCGGGTAAAGGTTGGTGTTTTCCTCGGTCTCATTGTGTCCTCTTTTTCCTTACAGGAGCTGGAAAGCGGGGTGGTGCACAAGACATCTGAGTGGCACAGGTAAGGCCCCCAAATGACTGGCAAAGAGAAAAGGAGGGAAGGAGGGGTCGAAAGCTAGAGCAGAGCGAGCACAAGTGACATTCCCTGGGAGACGGTGGTCAGTGGAGCCAGCAGCCTTGGGTGAGCATGTGCATAGGATGGATCCAAACTGAAGCAGACCTCAGAGAACAGTTGAAGGTACTGAGGCCTGGGAGGGAAATGGTGTGCCCAGGGTCTCGCAGGGAGTGGATGTCAGCAAAGACTTTCAGCCAGGCCTCTGACTCTGTCCTTCGCACTGAGTCATGGTTGTGTTCAGGAGAACCCCTTCAGTTCCATTTCCTGGCCTCTGTTTGACTCCATCCTCCAGTGCCTATTCTCCAGCTTGACCTTGCCCTTTCTTTTGTCATTGGCTAGTTCTTCCCAAGAAGGCTTTGTGGAAACAAGGCCAAAGCGGATGGGTTCCCTAGAGGCCCAGCTGGTTGGCCTGAGGCAGGAGCTAGTGGCCTTGAGCCAGAGCCAGGCTGAGGTGGAGAAAGAATCACACCTTGGGCCAGAGAAGATGGTGGCCCTGCGCAATGAGGTGAGTCCTCCCATCCCCGACTTAGGCCACCTGCATCTCTCCATCTAAATTGGGCTATGTCAGCCAAGGGAGGTACCACCCTCGAAGCTGTCCACTGGGCGCTTCCCATACATGTAGGCCTACTGGGTGCACTTTGTGATATGGACAGGACATTCCTCATCTGTTACCTGGGAGAATAACAGCCCCTAGAGGGTTCAATGAGATTATTAAGCAGTGGAGAAATGCCAGTCGCTTGGTTCACCAACCCTTCCCTGACACCAAGCTGGCATGTGCTGACCCCAGAACTCAGAGTGACTCTAGACACCCCGGGCCCCCTGTCCAGGCCCTCTTGCTTCCTCATTTCTGCTGGTGCTCAGGGCTTTGCTGAGCTCTTTCGTCTGGTGGCTTCCAGGTGGAGTCTAAGGTCCCTGGCTGGATTCAGCAGGTCCTTCATTTGAAGCTAGGGGACGTGCAGGCCCAGCTTCGTGACCTAGAGCACCGACTCCTGAGGTATATGACAGAGGAGCAGGATAAGTGTGCGGGCAAAGTTTGCTGCCATCTTGAGGCTGAGCCTTGTGAAGGAAGGAGTGACCAGCGGGGTGACAAAGGAGGTGAGGTCTGCCCCACTCGCTATCTTCCTGGCTGGGGTCACTGGTTTGCCCTGAGAGGAGGCTGCCAGGAGGGAGGGGGAAACCCTGGCAGACCAGGTAGCTCACTTGCCCGGCCCCGCATGGACTGGGCCAGCCCTGCAGGTGGCCCATCCCCTGAATGGTGCTTGCCTGTCTTTTAGAAAGTACACCAGATCGTAGAGCAGGCACTGAAAAAGTACAGTGCAGATCGCATCGGGCTGGTGGATTATGCCCTGGAATCTTCAGGTAGGTGGCCTGCAGAAAGCCAGAGGGCTTGGGACAAAAGGGATTGGAAAATCAAGATGGACTTGAAGAGACAGGAGGAATTGACAAATGAAGATGCCCCTTATGGGCCGGGGCAGTTAGGAGGGCTGATGGCCAGGCAGCGCCCCTCACCTTGAGGGCTCCCTCAGGCCATCTCTGGGTCCTCCCAGCCCTCAGGTCTCCCCCCACTCCTTTCCCTGTTGCTCTTTCAGGGGCCAGCATCGTCAGCCGCCGCTCGTCACCGACGTATGGCATGAGGACGGAGTGGTCTGGCCATTTCACTCTCTTTGGCATCCCCTTGTGGCGCTATTTCCAGTCCCCAAGACTCATCCTCCAGGTAGCGCTGAACAAAGGTCCCCCAGCTTGCCTCTCTATGTCCCATGTCTCAGCGTCCTCTGTTGAGGCTGGGCTCCCAAGGCAGAGTGGCCCCACCACCAGGACCTGCTCCATCTGCTGCCTCCTTTCACCTGCCTTGTCTTGTGCCCACAGCCAGACGTCTACCCTGGCAACTGCTGGGCATTCAGGGGCCACCAGGGCTTCGTCGTGGTGCGCTTGTCTGCCCGCATCCAGCTCACTGCCATCACCTTGGAGCACGTGCCAAAAGCTCTGTCCCCAACCGCTGACATCCCCAGTGCCCCAAAGGACTTTGTCATCTTGGTGAGTACCTGAGCCTCCCAGCTCTCCTTTCTAGAGTGGCAGAAAGTGGTTTCTTCACAGCAGCATTGCCAGCTGAGGAATGCGACGGTGTGCCCATTTGACACGTGTGACATTGAGGCTGGTCTCCTGACTCCAGGCCCAGCCCTTCTGCTCCTCCCCCTCTTCTTCAAGAGGAACCAGGAAAGGACAATGACAGCAGCCAGGAGAGCCAAGATGACACTGCTACCACAAGGACCTTTTCCACAGCAAGTTGCCTCCCTGGCCACGTGTGCCATGGTGGAGCTGGTCTGGGACGGTGACCACCATGCCCTACATAGTCACCACTCAGGGCAGAATTGGAACATCCACCTGAGGAGGCTTTGAGAGAAAAGAGGGAGCCAGAGCAGAAGGTGACAAATGGAGGCAAGAGGGACACTTTAGGATCCCAATCCAGATACAGATGAAGAACTTGAGGCTCACACGACTTAGTGGCTTGTGCCAAGCCATTCAGAGGCTTAGGGGAAGAAGCTGAGAGGGAGGCCAAGGGCATGGAGGGCAAAGGCTCTGTCTATTGAGTTCGTGAGAGAGATGCTAGCAGATGAGGGGATCAAGGAAGGCAACCTCATGGTGGCTTTTGTTGGTTCTCCTATCCCCTCCCCAACTTATCCTGCTGCTACTGCATCCTCCAGCCTGTCCTCCTCCACCTCTTCCTCCTCCCCCACAGCCTCCCCACTCCTTTCCTTCCCTACATTGCTTGGGATGCATGTGCTAACAGCATGCTATTTGTGCACAGGCCTGGCATCCATTCATGTGACCATCCATCCCCTCCCTTTGCTTTTCCTTGTGTACAGGGGCTAAATGAAGATTCTCAGGCAGACGGGGTGGCCCTCGGGCAGTTCACCTACGATAACGCTGGCGAGGCCATTCAGACCTTCCACTTGGAGGTACGCAGGGAGGCTCCCACAGCAGTCCGCCAGTGTCCCAGGAAGGCTGGTGATCTGGAAGGCAGGATCACTGGCCACAGGGCTGCTGTGGTTTTTCAGTGGCTGCAGTGGAAGCCAGGACCCCTTGGATCTGATAGGAAGCTGAGGGAAAACCTTGTGACTTAACTGAGCCACTGCTCTTTGAAGGAAGACTGGGGCACAAAGGCTGTGGGGGCAGGGCTTGCACCAAGGGATGTCAGGCCTTCCCGACCCCACTCTCTTCTCCCCCACAGGGCAACGACACAGCCCCATACCAGCTGGTAGAGCTGCGAATCCTCAGCAACTGGGGTCACCCTGACTATACGTGCATTTACCGCTTCAGGGTCCATGGGAAGCCTGCCACTTAGCCCCGCCCCAGCCTGCTGCCTTCACCCCTTCCTCCTTCAGCCGCCACAAAGCAGCTCTCTCACCTCCTCCTCCCTGCCCCCGCTTAATCTCTTCTGCCCACTGTGCCTTCTGGGACAGAGACAAAACCTCCGTGGAGCCCTCTTGCCCCACCAGGCCCACTCAGAGATGGAGAAGACAACCGGCTGAGCCTTTGCTTCTCACAAGGCCAACAACCGGCATTTGGGGGAAGTTTTCACCCAAGATCACCTGCAGTGGCATTTAGAAACAGCTCGTCACCATGGCTTGTAGCCATAGCTAGTTGGCCCCTTGTACCCACTGGGGTTTCATTTGCACTGCAGTGGAAGTTAGTACTGTTAGATAGAACATTAGTCGTGGGTTAGATAAAGCTGACAAAGAAGGGGGCTCAGAGTGCAGCCAGGGGCCATGGGGAGAGCGCCTTCCCTTCTCCTACTGCTGCCAGGTTTCTCCTGCCTTCCTCGGCGGCCCAGAGACTCTACATTTCCACTTTAGCCATGCCTTCTTCCACCTCCTGACCTGAAGCTCAGTCGCTGTGGTCTCTCCTTTGGGACCATCAGCTCCAGCTGATATGGCTATGGTGGGGAGGAGACTGGCCAGGGGGGCCTGAGGAGAAGGGTCCTTGCCTGGCCTCTTGTAGGGTAGGCATTGAGTCAAAGCTGCCCTTTATCCCTGAGCTGCACCTCACATGGCCCAAGTGCCTCTACAGGGAAACAGGGCATTGGAGGCTCATCAGGCTCTTACTCTGACCTCTGAATCTAGTTCCTTTTGAGCTTGGTTAGCATAGGAGCAGGTATTAAGTTTATGGGGATAGGGTTTGGGTTGGGGGGAGCTTTTTGCAGTGAAGGCTGGTGTGGGAGAGGGAAGGCAGATGTTTTGGCCCACTGAACCTCAGATTATTATGTATAGAGATAGAAGTGTTTCTATTGGTACAGAGATGTAGTTCGAGGTTCTTTTTTCTCAGATAGAACAGCTAAGGGCTTCATTTCTGGCTGCCTCCCTGTAGGCCCAGAGTTAAATTCACTGCAGCCCCAGCTTCCCGGGGCAGGGTACCCGTCAAGCACTGATGCCCACAATGGCATCACAGTCCTTTCTCCCTCTTACCATCAGGAGGGAAGGCAGCGGTTCACACCACAGGGCTGGCCACTGGGTCCTGAAGCCAGCAGAGGGGCCCACTCTTCTGTAGGTTTCAGGGACCGGCAGCAGTAGGTGCGGGGCTGACCCCAGCTGCCCCTCAGCCCCGTCTGCTCCCTCTGCTTTTGTCCCCTCCCCAGGAAGCTGGCATTTCAGCAGCTCTACATAGGAACCTCCATAGAGGGACTTCGCTCATTCCCATCACAAAGATGACTGTGGAATTCTCTAGTTGTATTTTGTAATGGATAGATTCTCATTCATGCCTAGGGGAAAAAAAACAAAGAATTTTCTCTTGAATCTGTGTTTGCTTTCTATCTACTCCTCACAGGGAGGTTGCTGTTGAAGCCACCTGCTGGAGCAGTGGGGGCAAAGAGGCAGGATTGTGGTGGAAACCACCTGTTCAAAGGGCACCTTCTGTTCTGCTGAGGGAGGCCTGGGGGTAGGGGGAGTGCGCTGGGCAGTAGAGGGAGCCAAGCCCAAGCCCTGTCTTGGAGATCCAGAGCTAGAGAGGGGGCCAGAGGATGCCCAAGGAGGTGGAGCATTTGGCCTAGATCCTGGGCAGCCACCGGCAAAGTCAGAATGGAAA
Source organism: Phascolarctos cinereus (assembly GCF_003287225.1). Classification (NCBI taxonomy): domain Eukaryota; kingdom Metazoa; phylum Chordata; class Mammalia; order Diprotodontia; family Phascolarctidae; genus Phascolarctos; species Phascolarctos cinereus. The sequence continues at coordinate 17,739 of NW_027555446.1, forward strand.
GGGGCCCTGGAGCATCAGAGTCTTGATTGCCAGAGAAGAGCAGGCTGCTGGGAAATTGTTAGAAGGGAGCAAGTGCCTTGCAGATGGGAATTCCCCATCCCGAGGCTGGAATCTCAGTGTCAGAGCATCCCCTCAGGACAGCCTGTTCCTTAGGCTGTTGAAAATAGTCTTCCTTCAGAGCAGAATTGTGGCCAGCCACGGCTTGACCACGCAGTCCCCACAGATGTCTCAAGGAGAGGCAGACTGGGGAAGAAGGAAGTCACTCCATGGAGAGTAAACCAGAAATGGAAGGAGGCCTCCAGACGCCGCTGGGTTTCCTGTCACCCCATCCAGAGTGGGCAGAAATAGGGCTGTGGGGCCCCAAGGTAGTCCCATTACTCTACAGAAGTTCTGAGCCCATGTCTCTCTCTACTTCCAAACCAGATGAAAAGATGTCTTCTGGCCCTTCAGACACTCTAACTAATGTCAACTTCGAATGAATTGGGGTTCAGTGCAGTACTTTTTGGCTGACACGTTAGGTTAGGGAGAATGCCCGCTTCCCTTCCCTGTTCACTCATTTCATTGAACCCCTTAACTATTTCCAAATCCACCTGGCATCTGTGACTCCGTCAAAAGCTTTGCTAAAATCTGAGCTCACTTGGCACCATTTCTCTGATCGAAGTGAACATTAGCTGCTCAGAGGGCTCTGTTTTACAAGGGATCTCTGACCCTGGCAGCTTAAGCAAGAACCGAATCTTTTTGTGCCTTCAATTGCTGCTCTCGCACCATGCAAGCACACCACTCCATTGACCCGAGGTGGAGAAGTGCTCAGAGTCTGATCAAACATTTGTCCCACTGAGGTTGCAAATGCCTTTCTTCATGAGGCACTTCCCACCTACATGATGAACCAATGCACCTTCTCTAAAGTACTGAATGGAAAGTGAGGCTAACAGACCTCTGCCTCCTAAAAAGACAATGGCAAAAGGATTGCAAGCTAACCTAGTTCCCACTGTTATCCCAAGACAATCCACTGCATCTAGTAGGCCTAGAGTAGGCCTTTGTGGGTGTTCAATACAGAGATGCTATAGACCTCTGTGGTGCGGGGACGGGGGTGGCAAAGAATAAGGAGGTGGAAAGGCAGAAGAGCCAAAAACCTGTGAGGAATCCTTCCATTTCCTGAAATGGAAAAATGAAAAGATGATATTTGTAACTGATGAGACCCTACTAATGATAAAGGTGGTGGCAGGGAAAATAGAGAGAGAGCACAGGGTGAGTTGAATATGAAAGGATGATATGGAAAAGATAAAGCGAAGGAGTGAAACGGGAATGTATTGGGAGAAGTAGAAAGGGAGAGGTAGAATAGGGTAAATTAGGTAAGAAAAAGCTTGAACCGTGGAGGGGCAGTGGGGAGAAGTGAGAGAAAAGGAGTGTAACTTCTTCTCATTGGAATTGGTATAAGGAGGAATAGCATCCCAACTGCATTGGGTATGGAAATGTCTATTCTGTTACAAGAAAGTAGGAGAGAAGGGGAAAAGAGGTAGGGTGATAGAAGGGAGGGCAGATTGGGAAGTGGGGAGTCAAAGCAAACACTTTTGTGGAAGGACAAGGTGAAAGGGGAGGATAGAATAAACAGGGGAGTGGGATAGGATGGAGGGAAATGTAGTTAGTCTTTCACTACATCACCATTATGCAAGTGTTTGACATGACTACAGAGGTATAAGGTATATTGAATTACTTCTCAGTGAGGGTGGGTGGGGAATGAGGAAGGGAGAAAACTTGGAACTCAAAGTTTTAACTAGAAATGTTAAAATTGTTTTCCCATGTAACTGGAAAAGAAGATACACAGGCAAGAGGTATAGGAATGAATCTTCCCCTAGAGGAAAATAGAAGGTGAAGTTTTTCAGAGAAGGCAGGTGAAAGAAGGGAGGGCAAATGGGGGTAAGTGGTAATCAGAAAGAAAACAATTGAAGAGGGACGTGGTGAAAGGAGAGAGAGAGAACAGAAGAAATGCGGGTAGGGGAATAGGATGGAACTGGGGCAGCTAGGTGGCACAGAGGATAGAGCACTGGCGCTGGAATCAGGAGGACTTGAGTTCAAATCCAACCTCAGACACGTAGCACTTACTAGCTGTGTGAACCTGGGCAAGTCACTTAACCCCTTTGCCTAACCAAAAAGAAAAAAAAAAGAAAGAAAGAAATACACGCAGCAATATGAAATGTCAAAAGATTTTCGAAGCAAGTTTCTCTGCTAAAGACCAAATTTTTCTAACATATAAACACCACAAGAAGTGATAGCCATGATGCTCTCCAAAAACCTGGAAAGACTTACACAGGTTTCATGCCAAGTGAAATGTACTGGGTACAAAGTCACAGCAATATTGTAGATGATCAGCAGGGAATGACTTAGCTCTTCTCAGCACTACAAGGAAGGATCCAAGACAACGCTGAAGGACTTAGGATGAAAAATGCTATCCATCCCCAGAGAGAGAACACTGATGGTGTCTGAAGAGAAATTGAAGCAACTCTTTTTTTTCACTTTATTTGTATTGACTCTTTTTGTCTATGTTTTCTTTCCCACCATGAGTGTTATGGCTCTGTTTTGCATGACTGCAAATACAGCCGTCTCAATGACGCTGTGGGGATGGGCAGGGAGAAGGGGAGAGACTTTGAAACTCCAAGTTTTAAAAGAAATATTAAGGAATGAAAATTATACTAATAAAGAAAAATAGGTATTAGTGGGCCTTGACCCGCTGGGCCTCTCTGAGGCACAGGCGGCTCTCCTGAATATTGGAGGGCCATTTCCACTCCCTCCCTCAGCAGCCAGAGTTTCAATGGGCTGTGGACATCCCCATCCTTGCAATAAAGTCCAAGTCAGCTCCAGTAGGAGCCACGACGGGGGCAGGGTGGGCAGCATGGAAGGGCTGCTGGGTGTAGAGGGCAGTGGGAGCAGCCGCTCCAGCCGCATGGGGAGGATGGCCCCTAGCCCACTGGGAAGTTCATAAACATGATCCCCAGCAAACTGAAGGCCCCCCACCTCTATACCAGAGTGAAAGGGCAAGCAGGGAATTCTCCAGAATGCTGTGGATGCAGACCCAGTGGTGTGGGGACGGACTTAGCTATCTCCTTAGGTCCCTGGACAAGCGGCACCAGGCCAGGGCCCTGCCAGGACAGACGTTAGGGAGGTGAAGGATCTGTAGAGCTGGCAGCGAGCACAGTGCCCTCCTCTATGCCAGGCCATAGTGTCTGCACCTCTGCTTGTCTCACAGCCCTCTGTGCCATGGCACAACTGCATGCCTCCCAGACCTGGCCCTGGGCACGAGTGTCTACTCCATCCACTCTCCTCTCTGCCCCAAATCCTCATGTAGAGGCGCGTCCATGACTGAGTCGAATGCCTCACTGCCTGGCCTGCTTGCCCCCCTGCTTCATATCCTTCTCTTGTACAAAACCCAAAATCCTGTGTCAAAGGTCAGAGCTGGCCTCCAAGGTGAGCCAAGGCCCTGGCGTGCCTTTCCACGTCCCTCTGAGACCAAGTCGGCTGGCTTTTCCTACCGGTGTCAGTCTGTCTCTCCTTGTATGTATGTGGGTGGGAGCGCGTTTGCCTGTACCTGTTTGTGTTTGGGGGGGGAGGGATGACCACGGTCCCGTGCACTGGCTTGACCCTCCCAGTCCCCTGGCCCCACATGCCCCTTTTGGCTGGCTCGAATGGGGCTCAGGACGCACTTGAAGCCACGTTGTGGCCGCTCTCATCCTGCCAATGCTACAGCCCAGCTGCCCTGTAGGAAACCCTCTCAACTGGTGTAGCCCCAGGCCAAGGATGATCCTGCCAGGATGAAAACCTGGCTGTGCCTAGCCCGACCTCGCGCCCTCTTTGTCCCCGCATTCCCTCTAGCTCGCGCCCAGCGTTCTTCAGGCGTTACACCGGTAGACACAAGGGACGCGGACGCCGATGCGGATGCGGATGAGGACTTGGACGGTGCGGTCGCAGAGCACACCTAGCGGGATCAGCAGGTAGCCCATCGAGACGCGCCCGGGCACATTGTGGCCGGGAGACAACGTGGTAGAGAGGGGGATGGTCTGGAGCTCCGTGCCCTCCTCTGTGCTGGGGAACAGTGTCTGCACCTCCTCTTGCCTGCTCACCCTCATTCACAGGGCTCATCTACACGCTCAAGTCTTGCTCCCGGACGCAGTTGCCTCTGTTCTTTCACTTAACATCTGCCCCCAAATCCCCAGGAACAGCGACGTCCATGACTGAGCGGAGTCCCTCAACCACAGGCTCTTTGGCCCCTGCTTCATCTCCCTCTCCTACAAACAACACCAAAATCCAATAGTCCTGGCCAAGGCGCATTTCCGAATGCCAAGACATGGCATGACTTTCCACCGCCCTCCCGGACAAAGCCCTTTTGTTTTCCCTAGTGGTGTAAGCGCCTGTGTGTGTGTGTGTGTGTGTGTGTGTGTGTACGTAACGATTTGCGTTTGGGGGGAGGGAAGGCAGGCCACAGTCCAGGGCACAGCGCTGACCCTCCCAATCCCCTGGCCCCATATGCCCCTCTTGTCGGGACAGAATGGGGCTCATTAGCATGTTATACCCAGTCTCAACCTCCCAATGCCAGTGCCCAGCTGGTCTCTAGCAAAGCTTCTAAACTGGGGAAGCCCCAGGCCAAGGATGATCCTGCCGGGATCCAAATCTGGCTGCCCCTAGCAAGAGCTCGCGCCTTCTTTGTTCTCCCAATTCGTCTGGCACGCGCCAGCATTCCCCCGACCTCACTCTAGTAGCCATCAAAGGACCCGGACGCTGATGCAGATGGGGCGCTCCGGGAGTGGACATGGCCGTCTCAGCAGGGACCCCGTCGGGCCACACTCTGGCATGGCGTGGCCGGGAGAAAAGGTGTTAGACACGTGGAGTTTCTGAAGCTCCGTGCCCTCCTCTATGCGAGGGCACATCTGACCCCCTCCCCCAGAGTCACCTGCTTTGCACCGCTGCCTCCGCTCCATCCCCTATGCCTCCGCTCCATCCCCTAAGCTCTCCCCACAAAATCCTCAGGAACAGCGACGTCCATGACTCAGTGGAGTCCCTCAGCGCCAGGACTCTTTGATCCACTGCTTCATGTCCCTCTCACACAAACAAACAAACCAACCGAAAATCGAGTTGACCAGGACAGGGCTCAAGTCCCAACGCCAAGGAATGGCATGCATTTCACCTCCCTCTACGACAAAGTCTGGTTGATTTCCTTAGGGCTGTGAGTGCCTGCGTACACGTGTGAGAGACAGTGGCCTGTGTGTGCGTGCGTTTGTTCCTGTGTGCCGGCGTCCGTGAGTGTGCTTGGGAAGAGGGAGGACTGGCAACAGCCCTGTGCCCAGGGTTGACTCACCTAGTGTCCTCGTGGCACATGCCCCTCTTGTCTGCCCAGAATGGGGTTCATTACCCATCTATGCCCGGCCTTGGCTGTGCTGCTCCTGCAAACACCAGAGGCCAGCTGCCTTGTAAGCAACCGTGTAATGGGGGGCAGCCTCAGGCCAAAGATGATCCCCCCAGGATGAAGGCCCGGCTGGTCCTGGTCCTAGACCCAGTGCACTCCCGCTCTCTCCTCGCGGCCCCTTTGATGCGTGCCCCGCTTTTCCCACGGGAGCTCCCTTACGTGTTATCCGGGTCTCCGCTAAAGGACTGGGAGGGAGACTTTTCCATGGAAGTGGCCGCCAGGGCAGGGAGCAAGCAGTGTCTACAGGTACGGGGTTGGGTCTCCCCCTGCCAGGACAGGGACAGCAGAGGAGGTGTGGGCAGTTGCAATGTCTGCAGCCCTGGCTGAGGACACGATTCCCTCCTGTGTGCCACGACACAGTGGCTGCCCCTTCTTTTCTCTGCACAGCCTCTGCACAAAGGCACATCTGCCTCTCTTCCATCCCCTAACTTCCCCTACATAAACCCCCAGCTACAGGGGTGTCCATGCCTCACTTGAATCCCCCAATGCGAAGCATTCTTTTCCCCCTAGTTGATCTCCCTATCCCACAAACAAAACAAAACAAAACAAAACAAAGCGAAACCACACAACACAACAGAAAACAAAACAAACGAAAACAAAAACAAAACTGCAATATGGAGCTGCACAGGGCTTGACAGTTGAGGAATCCCTGAGGAGGCATTAAGGTTGGAGTTCATGAGAAGGCAGTGGGAAGGCCTAGGGCCTGCCTTGGGGGGGGGGGACCACTTGTCAACATTAACTCATTTGTAGTATGAGTCTGATATTCCTGAAGAGTTGTGATGATGAAATAAAGGAATAAAAAGTCTTTGGAGGGCTAGGCCTGATTCTCATGAAGCCCATTGCCTAAGGGTCAGGGTTAGGATCAGCTGGTTAGCGTGGACCAGTCCATGTGACCCCTTCCACCTACCAGAACAGGGTTTTGGGTGGTGGGGGAAGCCAAAGCGTTGGAAGAGAAGGCAGTCCTTTCCCTCAAGCTTATAATCTATGGAGAGAAGAGAAAGCGGTGTTTGTGAAGCAAGCTGAGAACAAACACAAGGCCAGTGTCACAAGCTCAGATTGGATAAAGATGCACTAAGGGGGAAATCCAGAAAGGAGTTAGCAGAGAGTGGGGGCTCTGCTTCAGTAGGGAGGCCCACCACAGGGTCTTTTGGAGAGTAGACTTGGTTGCCAGGCTGAGGCAGGGCTGAGCTGAGGCCATGAGGCTAGTGAGGTTGACCGTGGTAGGCAGCCATCATGAATGAGCCTTGCAGCTGCTTCAGAAACACTGGAGGAGAGAAGCTGCCAGCCCATCTTTCCTTTTGGAGGAAGAAGTCTGGGGAATGGGGTCCCTTCCTTTCAAGGTCAGCAGCATCAGTGCCGTCTGAGGGTCTCCCAGAAAATAGCGTCAAGTGACTCAGTCAGTAAGCACTGGTTCTCTTTCTTTCTTTGTGGAATTTCTAGAATTACTCAAGTCAAACGCTTGGAGGATGTCTCGGCGCAGTGAGCGCCTGCGCCTCCGATACCAGGCACTTGTTGATGGGCAAAGCAGCAGCAGCAGCAGCAGCAGCAGCAGCAGAGGGAGTTCCCAGGTGGCTGGCCAGCACACCAACTTCACGGAGGGTCCTCTCAGGTAAGAGGAGCCAGAGGAGACTAAGCTGCCTTCTCCATCACAACTGCCCGGGGCAGCCAAGGGCCTTGGCTCTTGCCATGTGCACATTTCTTTCCTGCCCCCTCTTTGGGTGGAGCCATCACTCTACTGCTTGCTTTCCCCGCAAACAAGAGAATTTCCTCCCCCTCTTGCACCCCAACTTTTGGCTGCTGCTGCCTTCTGCTTCTGAGAACAGGAACTGGGGAGAGGCAACTTGGAGCATGGAGAAGGCTGGAGACTTTGAGGCCTGCAACTGGGCAGGGAACAAGCCCTCTCAGCCATAGACCTCTTCTCCCTGGCCCCAAGGCCTAAGCTTCTTAGGGTGAAGCCAGGTGGGTGAAAGGTCTGTGGGTGAGAGACATTTTCAGATGACTCTTAGCTCTTCTCATACCTCATCTTGGTGGTTTCATTGGCAAAGAGGCCCTTACTGGCCCGGGGTAGCTGGCCTTGGTTCAATCCTGCCTCCTTTATGAAAAATTAGTTATCTCTTGAAAGAAGAAGAACAGCAAAAGAGGGCTTTGGCTATCGTTGTCTTTCAGCCTCCAAGTCTCCAGCAAAGTCTCATGCCCCTCCAGGCTTTGCCCCTTCCTTTTCTTTCTCACCTGTCTTCTTTTTCACCCTCATATCTTTTCTCTTCATGCTTGCTGTCCCCCAGGACTGTGAGGAGGAAGTCGAGTATGGTCCGAAGCCTCTCACCAGGCCTCTCACCAGCCCCTCACCTGCTTACAGGGGTAACAGGCTGGGAGAGCCCCGGATCCACCTCAGGGTACTTCTCTGAGGATGATGGTGCAGGTAGGCATCACTTCCTTCTGCCCTGGAGCCCCAACCCCAGGCACTGCCCCACTTCCTTCAAAGGGTGATCCATAGCTGGGGGTGGGGCAGGCGTCTCTCAGACACCAGAAAGAGAGAACTCTGTAAGCTAGCTCCAGGTAGGGGTGTGGAGCATGGAGATGGGGCTCAAGATCCCAAACGTGCTTGTCTCTCCTTCTGGCCGGATCCTCATTTCTTCCCTTCCCTTCAGGGCACTCTCTTATCCACCAGCCCGGCTCTGCATCCAACTTCAGTAATGGTGCCTCCCAACTTGGCATTTTTAGCTGCATGGCAATAAACCTTTCAGGTGGCTTCTGCCAGTGGGTGGTCACAGTGCCCAAGGGAGCGCTGATGCAGTGTACCTAGAAGAGCTTCTTCATGCCTATGCAAGGGCAAGCTGAGCCAGGCTGGAGGACCTCTAGCACACCGTGGGGAGATGGGCTTATTATGGACATATCCCCAGGCAAAGCTGAAGAGCTGTGGGAGGATGGAGGAGCAGAAGAGCAAGAAGGGGCTGCAGAGTTGGCAGGCTGGGAGGGGGTAGATGCAAGAAAGGATGGGCTGGCAGCGGGAAGCCTTGGAATCCCTCTGCTCGGATCTTGACAAGTTGGCTCTTTGCAGCATTCCAGTGGCGCCTGAAAACCACCTGGCACTGCGTGACCACTGCTGCCTCCCTCCAGGACTTCTTTCTCTCAATCAGGTCAGTGAGGCCTCCCTGGGGCCTGACACAATCTAGCATCCACAGTCCTCAAAGTCAATTTCCCCTTGGGCTTTGCTCTGTTTCTTTTCAGCTTTTGCAGACTTTCATGCACTGAATCTTATGAGAGACTCAGGTCAGGGCCAGGGCTGTGCTGGAAACAGCTGGAACCTGCTCCTGAGAGTCAGCTACCAAGTAGGGCTTCATTGAGTGTCTCCACTGAAGAAGATGATGGGAGAGGTGGTTTGGGTGTGCCCTGCCCTCCTGCAGAGCACATGCCAGCCCCCATTCGTCTTGGCTCTTCAGGGAAGTGGGTTGGCTCCAACTCTAAGTGGGACTCTCTTCCGGAGTATCTCTTAGGAGCTCTCCCCTCACTAGTTCCTGCCTCTGATCACAAGTGAATCTGGTGAGTTCACCTCTGCTAGTCTGAGGCTCCTGAGTTTCCCAGGACACTCCCTCCTTTGGGGTTCCAATCCAGAATTTCTGCCCAGTTCCAGGTCTCCAGGCCATGCTTGCAGTTTCTCTGTGGAGGAGCATGGCCAGCTTTCCAGGCTGCATCCAGGGCTGAGTCCAGGAGCCTCTAGAGCAAGGGTGGGGAACCTGAGGCCTCCAGGCCACATGTGGCCTTCTAGGTGCTTGGGGGTGACTTTTGGACTGAATCCCAGTTTGACCAGATCAATTGATTCTGTGAACTCTGGCCACACCAGAGGACCTAGTGGAACACATGTGTCCTCGAGGCCCACAGGTGGCCCAGCCCTGCCCTGGATTCTTGGGGTCACAGGCTGGGCCAATGGTGACCAGCCTGCCTCAGCAGGGCTTCGTCCTGCAGCTCTTCCAAGCCCAAACTGACAAGCATGTAAGGACTGAGACCAAAGAAGACTGCCTAATTCATGAGCACCATATGAACCTAGTTCTGATGGAGGCCTGATAGGGACATACCTTCCACTGCACCTGTCAAAGGGCAACACGTCACCTTGCGTAACAACATGAGTGCCTTCCAAAAAGCCACGTTTTCTCCTTCCACTTTACCCCAAGGGCTGTCCATGCCAGCCCTGCTCTCCTCTTGTTGGGTACCCAGTGGCAGATGGAGGAGGTGGGAGGGGCAAAAGTGGGCCCACCCTTTGGGTTCTTTCATTTGCCAATCAGGGAGGGTCTCCCAGGAACCTGGGGTGGGGAAGGGCAGGCACTAACATGTCCTCCTTCACCCTGACGAAATCCAGGAAGTTTTGCACTCGCAAGAAGGGGCTCGTCTTTGTCTTGGGCTTGCTGTTGCTTATGGCTTCGCTGGCTTATGGTGAGTCTTGGGGAGTGCCCAGGGTGGACCCACCAGATGGGCGGGAAGGATCAGGCCGTGGGGACACAGCCGCCAAAGTTTGGAAGACAGAGCTTTGAAGGGCAGCCTTTAGGGAGCCAAAGGGTCAAAAGCCCTGGGAAAAGGGACCCAGGCCACATATGGGCAAGCTCTTGTGCCGCACATGTCACAGTTCTGTCCTGTCTCCCCTTCTCCTCTCCCTACACCTTGTGTGTGCGGGCCTCACAGCCTCATGCTGCAAGATCAGGTGGCCATCCCGCCCACCTTGAGCATGTCAGGGGCAGGGAGGTGATTTCTCTACACCCTCAGTGGTCACTGACCTGGCACCTGAGGCTGGGAGATTGCTGCAGGAGCTGAGTCAGGAAGGAATCTGTTCTCTGAGCTAGACACACAGCCAATGCCAGGTCTGGAGGGCTTTGCCCTTTGAAGTTGGTGACAACAGACAGGGCGTTCCTCCCTGCATGATCCCAGAAGGGCTGCACTCTTGGACAGGAGCCACGACATCACACAGTGATCACTTGATCACTGTGACATCAAGTCCAGCTAGGGAATGATGACACCACAAATCAGATGGTCACCAGGGGCTGTGGTCCTCATTCAAAATGGACAGGGCCATGTGTTGAGCAGGCTCGGGACCACAAGGCGGCACTTGGAGGTTCAGTCTCCATGTCCTCTCCCCAGATGAATCTTTTCCCTCATGTTTGCCTTCATCCAAAAGGATTTCATGAGTTCTGAGAGGATCATGAGAGAGGGAACCTTTTCCTGAAGGCTCTTGGGGTGCAGCTGGCTCGAGCCATAGCCTTCCAGATCCTGTGACCCCTAGTGCATCTGCCTTCCTGGGGCTGGGGTCCTAGCTCACTTAGAGGTGACACTGCCATACTCTGTCTGGGTGGAAGTCCTCACCCTGGACTTCTTGCCCTTCTGGCACCTCAGCCTCTACCTCAATTAGCCTTTTGTCCCATGTGCTAGGTGCTTGGTATTTCTACCCCTATGGACTACAGACCTTACCCCCTGCTGTGCTCTCCTGGTGGGCAGCCAAGGGCAGCGGCAGGACAGAGGACCGTTGGGAATCAGGACAGTCCCCCTCATATTTCCAGGTCAGTGTCCAGCTCAGTGTCAGGAATGCTTTGCACAAGATGGCCAGACAAACCACGCACAATCCACTTCGATCCTCTCAACCCAGTGTGGGAGACAGGATCAAAGTTCAAGCTTTGCCATTTGCTGACTTTCAGACCTTGGGCAATTCAATGTCTGCCTCTCCAAAACTCAGCCTCATCACTTCCCCCGCTTCAATTGAAATCAGTTGCCTCCCACAAGAGGCCTCCCCTAGCACCTTGTCACACGGTGCGGTGACCCTGGGAGCCCGGGGAGACTAGAACACTTCACCAAGGGGGAAGACATGAAGGCCATGTGCAGATCATGTTGGCTACCCACCAACAGCTTATCCATTTGAGTTTTGGAGCCATGATGAGCTTGCAGCAGATCAAAAGTTCAAACAAGAACAGAAATAACCCAAATTCATACCAAACTTTATCTATACAATAGTACACACACACACACACACACACACACACACACACACACACACATATTTATCAGTGACTTTAGAGTTTCTCGTTCTGCTTTCATATCCCCCACCTTTCTCAGTATAGCCTCTCCATCTCCCCTTCGCACATAGCCATCCCTTAAGCAGAAGAATAAAACAAGAGGGAAAGAAACAAGTTCAGGAAAACCAACCAACTCAGCATCAGAGATCTGCCTTCTGTGCAGATTCCATGTCAGCAGACTCCCAGCCCAGCATTAGGGGAAGAGAAGAACGTCCTCCTTGCTCATCTTTGGGGCCACGCTCGGACATGATCTTTTCACAACATTTAGTCTGGGATGTTGCTTAATCGCTCCATTTCCATGGTTGTCTGTGGTGCTTGTTTATCTGGTACTGTTCCTTCATTTCGCTCACTCTGCCCCACTTCATATAAGTCTTGTCATGTGTATCTGTATACAACACACTTGTGCTTCCTTACAACATTCGAATACTTCATTGTGTCCATAAGCCACAGTTGGTTTCGCCATTCCCCTGCGGATGCTTCTCGCCTTTGTTTCTGGTTCTTTGCTGCCCAAATACTTTCCTGGTGGTGGGATTGGTATGACAACTGAATAAGGAAGTGAATTTAGGTACTTTGGTCCCTTTGCTTCTGTTGGCTTGACATACCCATGAGCAATGAATCTATCTCCAATTGTTGAGATTTGTCTCTCTGTGGGAAGGATGTTTTGTAATGGTGTTCCTGGAGTTCCGCTGTGTGTCTTGCTAGGTATACTCCAGGTATTGTATGCGGACCACTGCTGTTTTCAATGGAATATCTCTATCTTATCTCTCTCTGCTGGATTTTCTTAGTTGATGTATGGAAATGCTGATGGTTTTCGTGGGTTTCTTTTCGATCCTGCAATTTGGTTGAAGGCGTTGTTTTCACCGATTTCTTTTCGTTGACTCTCTAGGATTCTCCGGGTAAAGGTTGGTGTTTTCCTCGGTCTCATTGTGTCCTCTTTTTCCTTACAGGAGCTGGAAAGCGGGGTGGTGCACAAGACATCTGAGTGGCACAGGTAAGGCCCCCAAATGACTGGCAAAGAGAAAAGGAGGGAAGGAGGGGTCGAAAGCTAGAGCAGAGCGAGCACAAGTGACATTCCCTGGGAGACGGTGGTCAGTGGAGCCAGAAGCCTTGGGTGAGCATGTGCATAAGATGGATCCAAACTGAAGCAGACCTCAGAGAACAGTTGAAGGTACTGAGGCCTGGGAGGGAAATGGTGTGCCCAGGGTCTCGCAGGGAGTGGATGTCAGCAAAGACTTTCAGCCAGGCCTCTGACTCTGTCCTTCGCACTGAGTCATGGTTGTGTTCAGGAGAACCCCTTCAGTTCCATTTCCTGGCCTCTGTTTGACTCCATCCTCCAGTGCCTATTCTCCAGCTTGACCTTGCCCTTTCTTTTGTCATTGGCTAGTTCTTCCCAAGAAGGCTTTGTGGAAACAAGGCCAAAGCGATGGGTTCCCTAGAGGCCCAGCTGGTTGGCCTGAGGCAGGAGCTAGTGGCCTTGAGCCAGAGCCAGGCTGAGGTGGAGAAAGAATCACACCTTGGGCCAGAGAAGATGGTGGCCCTGCGCAATGAGGTGAGTCCTCCCATCCCCGACTTAGGCCACCTGCATCTCTCCATCTAAATTGGGCTATGTCAGCCAAGGGAGGTACCACCCTCGAAGCTGTCCACTGGGCGCTTCCCATACATGTAGGCCTACTGGGTGCACTTTGTGATATGGACAGGACATTCCTCATCTGTTACCTGGGAGAATAACAGCCCCTAGAGGGTTCAATGAGATTATTAAGCAGTGGAGAAATGCCAGTCGCTTGGTTCACCAACCCTTCCCTGACACCAAGCTGGCATGTGCTGACCCCAGAACTCAGAGTGACTCTAGACACCCCGGCCCCCTGTCCAGGCCCTCTTGCTTCCTCATTTCTGCTGGTGCTCAGGGCTTTGCTGAGCTCTTTCGTCTGGTGGCTTCCAGGTGGAGTCTAAGGTCCCTGGCTGGATTCAGCAGGTCCTTCATTTGAAGCTAGGGGAGGTGCAGGCCCAGCTTCGTGACCTAGAGCACCGACTCCTGAGGTATATGACAGAGGAGCAGGATAAGTGTGCGGCAAAGTGCTGCCATCTTGAGGCTGAGCCTTGTGAAGGAAGGAGTGACCAGCGGGGTGACAAAGGAGGTGAGGTCTGCCCCACTCGCTATCTTCCTGGCTGGGGTCACTGGTTTGCCCTGAGAGGAGGCTGCCAGGAGGGAGGGGGAAACCCTGGCAGACCAGGTAGCTCACTTGCCCGGCCCCTGCATGGACTGGGCCAGCCCTGCAGGTGGCCCATCCCCTGAATGGTGCTTGCCTGTCTTTTAGAAGTACACCAGATCGTAGAGCAGGCACTGAAAAAGTACAGTGCAGATCGCATCGGGCTGGTGGATTATGCCCTGGAATCTTCAGGTAGGTGGCCTGCAGAAAGCCAGAGGGCTTGGGACAAAAGGGATTGGAAAATCAAGATGGACTTGAAGAGACAGGAGGAATTGACAAATGAAGATGCCCCTTATGGGCCGGGGCAGTTAGGAGGGCTGATGGCCAGGCAGCGCCCCTCACCTTGAGGGCTCCCTCAGGCCATCTCTGGGTCCTCCCAGCCCTCAGGTCTCCCCCCACTCCTTTCCCTGTTGCTCTTTCAGGGGCCAGCATCGTCAGCCGCCGCTCGTCACCGACGTATGGCATGAGGACGGAGTGGTCTGGCCATTTCACTCTTTTTGGCATCCCCTTGTGGCGCTATTTCCAGTCCCCAAGACTCATCCTCCAGGTAGCGCTGAACAAAGGTCCCCCAGCTTGCCTCTCTATGTCCCATGTCTCAGCGTCCTCTGTTGAGGCTGGGCTCCCAAGGCAGAGTGGCCCCACCACCAGGACCTGTCCATCTGCTGCCTCCTTTCACCTGCCTTGTCTTGTGCCCACAGCCAGACGTCTACCCTGGCAACTGCTGGGCATTCAGGGGCCACCAGGGCTTCGTCGTGGTGCGCTTGTCTGCCCGCATCCAGCTCACTGCCATCACCTTGGAGCACGTGCCAAAAGCTCTGTCCCCAACCGCTGACATCCCCAGTGCCCCAAAGGACTTTGTCATCTTGGTGAGTACCTGAGCCTCCCAGCTCTCCTTTCTAGAGTGGCAGAAAGTGGTTTCTTCACAGCAGCATTGCCAGCTGAGGAATGCGACGGTGTGCCCATTTGACACGTGTGACATTGAGGCTGGTCTCCTGACTCCAGGCCCAGCCCTTCTGCTCCTCCCCCTCTTCTTCAAGAGGAACCAGGAAAGGACAATGACAGCAGCCAGAGAGCCAAGATGACACTGCTACCACAAGGACCTTTTCCACAGCAAGTTGCCTCCCTGGCCACGTGTGCCATGGTGGAGCTGGTCTGGGACGGTGACCACCATGCCCTACATAGTCACCACTCAGGGCAGAATTGGAACATCCACCTGAGGAGGCTTTGAGAGAAAAGAGGGAGCCAGAGCAGAAGGTGACAAATGGAGGCAAGAGGGACACTTTAGGATCCCAATCCAGATACAGATGAAGAACTTGAGGCTCACACGACTTAGTGGCTTGTGCCAAGCCATTCAGAGGCTTAGGGGAAGAAGCTGAGAGGGAGGCCAAGGGCATGGAGGGCAAAGGCTCTGTCTATTGAGTTCGTGAGAGAGATGCTAGCAGATGAGGGGATCAAGGAAGGCAACCTCATGGTGGCTTTTGTTGGTTCTCCTATCCCCTCCCCAACTTATCCTGCTGCTACTGCATCCTCCAGCCTGTCCTCCTCCACCTCTTCCTCCTCCCCCACAGCCTCCCCACTCCTTTCCTTCCCTACATTGCTTGGGATGCATGTGCTAACAGCATGCTATTTGTGCACAGGCCTGGCATCCATTCATGTGACCATCCATCCCCTCCCTTTGCTTTTCCTTGTACAGGGGCTAAATGAAGATTCTCAGGCAGACGGGGTGGCCCTCGGGCAGTTCACCTACGATAAGCTGGCGAGGCCATTCAGACCTTCCACTTGGAGGTATGCAGGGAGGCTCCCACAGCAGTCCGCCAGTGTCCCAGGAAGGCTGGTGATCTGGAAGGCAGGATCACTGGCCACAGGGCTGCTGTGGTTTTTCAGTGGCTGCAGTGGAAGCCAGGACCCCTTGGATCTGATAGGAAGCTGAGGGAAAACCTTGTGACTTAACTGAGCCACTGCTCTTTGAAGGAAGACTGGGGCACAAAGGCTGTGGGGGCAGGGCTTGCACCAAGGGATGTCAGGCCTTCCTGACCCCACTCTCTTCTCCCACAGGGCAACGACACAGCCCCATACCAGCTGGTAGAGCTGCGAATCCTCAGCAACTGGGGTCACCCTGACTATACGTGCATTTACCGCTTCAGGGTCCATGGGAAGCCTGCCACTTAGCCCCGCCCCAGCCTGCTGCCTTCACCCCTTCCTCCTTCAGCCGCCACAAAGCAGCTCTCTCACCTCCTCCTCCCTGCCCCCGCTTAATCTCTTCTGCCCACTGTGCCTTCTGGGACAGAGACAAAACCTCCGTGGAGCCCTCTTGCCCCACCAGGCCCACTCAGAGATGGAGAAGACAACCGGCTGAGCCTTTGCTTCTCACAAGGCCAACAACCGGATTTGGGGGAAGTTTTCACCCAAGATCACCTGCAGTGGCATTTAGAAACAGCTCGTCACCATGGCTTGTAGCCATAGCTAGTTGGCCCCTTGTACCCACTGGGGTTTCATTTCACTGCAGTGGAAGTTAGTACTGTTAGATAGAACATTAGTCGTGGGTTAGATAAAGCTGACAAAGAAGGGGGCTCAGAGTGCAGCCAGGGGCCATGGGGAGAGCGCCTTCCTTCTCCTACTGCTGCCAGGTTTCTCCTGCCTTCCTCGGCGGCCCAGAGACTCTACATTTCCACTTTAGCCATGCCTTCTTCCACCTCCTGACCTGAAGCTCAGTCGCTGTGGTCTCTCCTTTGGGACCATCAGCTCCAGCTGATATGGCTATGGTGGGGAGGAGACTGGCCAGGAGCCTGAGGAGAAGGGTCCTTGCCTGGCCTCTTGTAGGGTAGGCATTGAGTCAAAGCTGCCCTTTATCCCTGAGCTGCACCTCACATGGCCCAAGTGCCTCTACAGGGAAACAGGGCATTGGAGGCTCATCAGGCTCTTACTCTGACCTCTGAATCTAGTTCCTTTTGAGCTTGGTTAGCATAGAGCAGGTATTAAGTTTATGGGGATAGGGTTTGGGTTGGGGGAGCTTTTTGCAGTGAAGGCTGGTGTGGGAGAGGGAAGGCAAATGTTTTGGCCCACTGAACCTCAGATTATTATGTATAGAGATAGAAGTGTTTCTATTGTACAGAGATGTAGTTCAGGTTCTTTTTTCTCAGATAGAACAGCTAAGGGCTTCATTTCTGGCTGCCTCCCTGTAGGCCCAGAGTTAAATTCACTGCAGCCCCAGCTTCCCGGGCAGGGTACCCGTCAAGCACTGATGCCCACAATGGCATCACAGTCCTTTCTCCCTCTTACCATCAGGAGGGAAGGCAGCGGTTCACACCACAGGGCTGGCCACTGGGTCCTGAAGCCAGCAGAGGGGCCCACTCTTCTGTAGGTTTCAGGGACCGCAGCAGTAGGTGCGGGGCTGACCCCAGCTGCCCCTCAGCCCGTCTGCTCCCTCTGCTTTTGTCCCCTCCCCAGGAAGCTGGCATTTCAGCAGCTCTACATAGGAACCTCCATAGAGGGACTTCGCTCATTCCCATCACAAAGATGACTGTGGAATTCTCTAGTTGTATTTTGTAATGGATAGATTCTCATTCATGCCTAGGGGAAAAAAAACAATTTTCTCTTGAATCTGTGTTTGCTTCCTATCTACTCCTCACAGGGAGGTTGCTGTTGAAGCCACCTGCTGGAGCAGTGGGGGCAAAGAGGCAGGATTGTGGTGGAAACCACTGTTCAAAGGGCACCTTCTGTTCTGCTGAGGGAGGCCTGGGGGTAGGGGGAGTGCACTGGGCAGTAGAGGAGCCAAGCCCAAGCCCTGTCTTGGAGATCCAGAGCTAGAGGGGCCAGAGGATGCCCAAGGAGGTGGAGCATTTGGCCTAGATCCTGGGCAGCCACCGGCAAAGTCAGAATGGAAAGGGGCCCTGGAGCATCAGAGTCTTGATTGCCAGAGAAGAGCAGGCTGCTGGGAAATTGTTAGAAGGGAGCAAGTGCCTTGCAGATGGGAATTCCCCATCCCGAGGCTGGAATCTCAGTGTCAGAGCATCCCCTCAGGACAGCCTGTTCCTTAGGCTGTTGAAAATAGTCTTCCTTCAGAGCAGAATTGTGGCCAGCCACGGCTTGACCACGCAGTCCCCACAGATGTCTCAAGGAGAGGCAGACTGGGGAAGAAGGAACTCACTCCATGGAGAGCAAACCAGAGATGGAAGGAGGCCTCCAGACGCCGCTGGGTTTCCTGTCACCCCATCCAGAGTGGGCAGAAATAGGGCTGTGGGGCCCCAAGGTAGTCCCATTACTCTACAGAAGTTCTGAGCCCATATCTCTACTTCCAAACCAGATGAAAAGATGTCTTCTGGCCCTTCAGACACTCTAACTAATGTCAACTTCGAATGAATTGGGGTTCAATGCAGTACTTTTTGGCTGACACGTTAGGTTAGGGAGAATGCCCGCTTCCCTTCCCTGTTCACTCATTTCATTGAACCCCTTAACTATTTCCAAATCCACCTGGCATCTGTGACTCCGTCAAAAGCTTTGCTAAAATCTGAGCTCACTTGGCACCATTTCTCTGATCGAAGTGAACATTAGCTGCTCAGAGGGCTCTGTTTTACAAGGGATCTCTGACCCTGGCAGCTTAAGCAAGAACCGAACTTTTTGTGCCTTCAATTGCTGCTCTCGTACCATGCAAGCACACCACTCCATTGACCCGAGGTGGAGAAGTGCTCAGAGTCTGATCAAACATTTGTCCCACTGAGGTTGCAAATGCCTTTCTTCATGAGGCACTTCCCACCTACATGATGAACCAATGCACCTTCTCTAAAGTACTGAATGGAAAGTGAGGCTAACAGACCTCTGCCTCCTAAAAAGACAATGGCAAAAGGATTGCAAGCTAACCTAGTTCCCACTGTTATCCCAAGACAATCCACTGCATCTAGTAGGCCTAGAGTAGGCCTTTGTGGGTGTTCAATACAGAGATGCTATAGACCTCTGTGGTGCGGGGACGGGGGTGGCAAAGAATAAGGAGGTGGAAAGGCAGAAGAGCCAAAAACCTGTGAGGAATCCTTCCATTTCCTGAAATGGAAAAATGAAAAGATGATATTTGTAACTGATGAGACCCTACTAATGATAAAGGTGGTGGCAGGGAAAATAGAGAGAGAGCACAGGGTGAGTTGAATATGAAAGGATGATATGGAAAAGATAAAGCGAAGGAGTGAAACGGGAATGTATTGGGAGAAGTAGAAAGGGAGAGGTAGAATAGGGTAAATTAGGTAAGAAAAAGCTTGAACCGTGGAGGGGCAGTGGGGAGAAGTGACAGAAAAGGAGTGTAACTTCTTCTCATTGGAATTGGTATAAGGAGGAATAGCATCCCAACTGCATTGGGTATGGAAATGTCTATTCTGTTACAAGAAAGTAGGAGAGAAGGGGAAAAGAGGTAGGGTGATAGAAGGGAGGGCAGATTGGGAAGTGGGGAGTCAAAGCAAACACTTTTGTGGAAGGACAAGGTGAAAGGGGAGGATAGAATAAACAGGGGAGTGGGATAGGATGGAGGGAAATGTAGTTAGTCTTTCACTACATCACCATTATGCAAGTGTTTGACATGACTACAGAGGTATAAGGTATATTGAATTACTTCTCAGTGAGGGTGGGTGGGGAATGAGCAAGGGAGAAAACTTGGAACTCAAAGTTTTAACTAGAAATGTTAAAATTGTTTTCCCATGTAACTGGAAAAGAAGATACACAGGCAAGAGGTATAGGAATGAATCTTCCCCTAGAGGAAAATAGAAGGTGAAGTTTTTCAGAGAAGGCAGGTGAAAGAAGGGAGGGCAAATGGGGGTAAGTGGTAATCAGAAAGAAAACAATTGAAGAGGGACGTGGTGAAAGGAGAGAGAGAGAACAGAAGAAATGCGGGTAGGGGAATAGGATGGAACTGGGGCAGCTAGGTGGCACAGAGGATAGAGCACTGGCGCTGGAATCAGGAGGACTTGAGTTCAAATCCAACCTCAGACACATAGCACTCATTAGCTGTGTGACTCTGGGCAGGTCACTTAACCCCATTGCCTAACCAAAAAGAAAAAAAAGAAAGAAAGAAATACACGCAGCAATATGAAATGTCAAAAGATTTTCGAAGCAAGTTTCTCTGCTAAAGACCAAATTTTTCTAACATATAAATACCACAAGAAGTGATAGCCATGATGCTCTCCAAAAACCTGGAAAGACTTACACAGGTTTCATGCCAAGTGAAATGTACTGGGTACAAAGTCACAGCAATATTGTAGATGATCAGCAGGGAATGACTTAGCTCTTCTCAGCACTACAAGGAAGGATCCAAGACAACGCTGAAGGACTTAGGATGAAAAATGCTATCCATCCCCAGAGAGAGAACACTGATGGTGTCTGAAGAGAAATTGAAGCAACTCTTTTTTTTCACTTTCTTTATTTGTATTGACTCTTTTTGTCTATGTTTTCTTTCCCACCATGAGTGTTATGGCTCTGTTTTGCATGACTGCAAATACAGCCGTCTCAATGACGCTGTGGGGATGGGCAGGGAGAAGGGGAGAGACTTTGAAACTCCAAGTTTTAAAAGAAATATTAAGGAATGAAAATTATACTAATAAAAAAAATAGGTATTAGTGGGCCTTGACCCGCTGGGCCTCTCTGAGGCACAGGCGGCTCTCCTGAATATTGGAGGGCCATTTCCACTCCCTCCCTCAGCAGCCAGAGTTTCAATGGGCTGTGGACATCCCCATCCTTGCAATAAAGTCCAAGTCAGCTCCAGTAGGAGCCACGACGGGGGCAGGGTGGGCAGCATGGAAGGGCTGCTGGGTGTAGAGGGCAGTGGGAGCAGCCGCTCCAGCCGCATGGGGAGGATGGCCCCTAGCCCACTGGGAAGTTCATAAACATGATCCCCAGCAAACTGAAGGCCCCCCACCTCTATACCAGAGTGAAAGGGCAAGCAGGGAATTCTCCAGAATGCTGTGGATGCAGACCCAGTGGTGTGGGGACGGACTTAGCTATCTCCTTAGGTCCCTGGACAAGCGGCACCAGGCCAGGGCCCTGCCAGGACAGACGTTAGGGAGGTGAAGGATCTGTAGAGCTGGCAGCGAGCACAGTGCCCTCCTCTATGCCAGGCCATAGTGTCTGCACCTCTGCTTGTCTCACAGCCCTCTGTGCCATGGCACAACTGCATGCCTCCCAGACCTGGCCCTGGGCACGAGTGTCTACTCCATCCACTCTCCTCTCTGCCCCAAATCCTCATGTAGAGGCGCGTCCATGACTGAGTCGAATGCCTCACTGCCTGGCCTGCTTGCCCCCCTGCTTCATATCCTTCTCTTGTACAAAACCCAAAATCCTGTGTCAAAGGTCAGAGCTGGCCTCCAAGGTGAGCCAAGGCCCTGGCGTGCCTTTCCACGTCCCTCTGAGACCAAGTCGGCTGGCTTTTCCTACCGGTGTCAGTCTGTCTCTCCTTGTATGTATGTGGGTGGGAGCGCGTTTGCCTGTACCTGTTTGTGTTTGGGGGGAGGGAGGGATGACCACGGTCCCGTGCACTGGCTTGACCCTCCCAGTCCCCTGGCCCCACATGCCCCTTTTGGCTGGCTCGAATGGGGCTCAGGACGCACTTGAAGCCACGTTGTGGCCGCTCTCATCCTGCCAATGCTACAGCCCAGCTGCCCTGTAGGAAACCCTCTCAACTGGTGTAGCCCCAGGCCAAGGATGATCCTGCCAGGATGAAAACCTGGCTGTGCCTAGCCCGACCTCGCGCCCTCTTTGTCCCCGCATTCCCTCTAGCTCGCGCCCAGCGTTCTTCAGGCGTTACACCGGTAGACACAAGGGACGCGGACGCCGATGCGGATGCGGATGAGGACTTGGACGGTGCGGTCGCAGAGCACACCTAGCGGGATCAGCAGGTAGCCCATCGAGACGCGCCCGGGCACATTGTGGCCGGGAGACAACGTGGTAGAGAGGGGGATGGTCTGGAGCTCCGTGCCCTCCTCTGTGCTGGGGAACAGTGTCTGCACCTCCTCTTGCCTGCTCACCCTCATTCACAGGGCTCATCTACACGCTCAAGTCTTGCTCCCGGACGCAGTTGCCTCTGTTCTTTCACTTAACATCTGCCCCCAAATCCCCAGGAACAGCGACGTCCATGACTGAGCGGAGTCCCTCAACCACAGGCTCTTTGGCCCCTGCTTCATCTCCCTCTCCTACAAACAACACCAAAATCCAATAGTCCTGGCCAAGGCGCATTTCCGAATGCCAAGACATGGCATGACTTTCCACCGCCCTCCCGGACAAAGCCCTTTTGTTTTCCCTAGTGGTGTAAGCGCCTGTGTGTGTGTGTGTGTGTGTGTGTGTGTACGTAACGATTTGCGTTTGGGGGAGGGAAGGCAGGCCACAGTCCAGGGCACAGCGCTGACCCTCCCAATCCCCTGGCCCCATATGCCCCTCTTGTCGGGACAGAATGGGGCTCATTAGCATGTTATACCCAGTCTCAACCTCCCAATGCCAGTGCCCAGCTGGTCTCTAGCAAAGCTTCTAAACTGGGGAAGCCCCAGGCCAAGGATGATCCTGCCGGGATCCAAATCTGGCTGCCCCTAGCAAGAGCTCGCGCCTTCTTTGTTCTCCCAATTCGTCTGGCACGCGCCAGCATTCCCCCGACCTCACTCTAGTAGCCATCAAAGGACCCGGACGCTGATGCAGATGGGGCGCTCCGGGAGTGGACATGGCCGTCTCAGCAGGGACCCCGTCGGGCCACACTCTGGCATGGCGTGGCCGGGAGAAAAGGTGTTAGACACGTGGAGTTTCTGAAGCTCCGTGCCCTCCTCTATGCGAGGGCACATCTGACCCCCTCCCCCAGAGTCACCTGCTTTGCACCGCTGCCTCCGCTCCATCCCCTATGCCTCCGCTCCATCCCCTAAGCTCTCCCCACAAATCCTCAGGAACAGCGACGTCCATGACTCAGTGGAGTCCCTCAGCGCCAGGACTCTTTGATCCACTGCTTCATGTCCCTCTCACACAAACAAACAAACCAACCGAAAATCGAGTTGACCAGGACAGGGCTCAAGTCCCAACGCCAAGGAATGGCATGCATTTCACCTCCCTCTACGACAAAGTCTGGTTGATTTCCTTAGGGCTGTGAGTGCCTGCGTACACGTGTGAGAGACAGTGGCCTCTGTGTGCGTGCGTTTGTTTCTGTGTACCGGCGTACGTGAGTGTGCTTGGGAAGAGGGAGGACTGGCAACAGCCCTGTGCCCAGGGTTGACTCACCTAGTGTCCTCGTGGCACATGCCCCTCTTGTCTGCCCAGAAATGGGGTTCATTACCCATCTATGCCCGGCCGTGGCTGTGCTGCTCCTGCAAACACCAGAGGCCAGCTGCCTTGTAAGCAACCGTGTAATGGGGGGCAGCCTCAGGCCAAAGATGATCCCCCCAGGATGAAGGCCCGGCTGGTCCTAGACCCAGTGCACTCCCGCTCTCTCCTCGCGGCCCCTTTGATGCGTGCCCCGCTTTTCCCACGGGAGCTCCCTTACGTGTTATCCGGGTCTCCGCTAAAGGACTGGGAGGGAGACTTTTCCATGGAAGTGGCCGCCAGGGCAGGGAGCAAGCAGTGTCTACAGGCACGGGGGTGGGTCTCCCGCTGCCAGGACAGGGACAGCAGAGGAGGTATGGGGAGTTGTAATGCCTGGAGCCCTAGGTGAGGACACGGTTCTGTCCTGTGTGCCAGGACACAGTGGCTGCCCCTTCTTTGGCTGCACAGCCTCTGTGCAAAAGCACATGTGCCTCTCTTCCATCCTCTAACTTCCCCTACATAAACCCCCAAGTACAGGGCTGTCCATGACTGAATTGAATCCCCCAGTGCTAAGCCTAGTTTTCCCCCTATTTGATATTCTATCCCACAAGCAAAGCAAAACAAAACAAAGCAAAACAACACAACACAAAACAAAACAAAACCAAAACTCCAATATGGAGGTGCACAGGGCTTGACAGTTTGGAAATCTTTGAGGAGGCATTAAGGTTGGAGTTCATGAGCAGGCAGATGGGAAGGCCTAGGGCCCCACTTGTCAACATTGTGGTCAACAACACTAAAGCTGTCAGAGATGAGGTGAGGAAGTCTGGCCCCTGGAAGACACTAGCTCACCGAGGCTGTTTTGAAGCACTGAAAGATTTGGCTACAGGAGGATGCCTACCGGGCTGGAGTTGTGCCTCCTAGAATTGTGGTGAAGGACTGGGAGGAAGGAGGATGCTGGAGGAGCCTGCCTTCTGGCATATGTGGTGGTTTTCCAAGCTAGAGTCTACCTGTTTCCCTACCTGTAGCAAGGTACTTGGGGTAGTGGGAGTGTGGTCCTGGTGCTGGTGCTTGACTGCTCCCCCACCCTGGGGCTCAGGATCTTCCCCTGATTTGCTAAGGTTGGGCTTGCTGCTGGCTTGTGGGATGCTTCCCACCCTGTACTACTCTTCTTCCACCAGAGCAAGACAAACCTTTCCTGTTAGTCCCTCAAGCTTCCTGGGCTCAAAGGCTGTGCACCTCGTCTTTCTGCCAGGTCATCTATTCCAGTGTTTTTTCTTGGGGCAATATTTTCTGGGGTTTTCGAGGTTAGTAAGGGAGAGTAGGAGCAACTTACTTCTTACCTTACCATCTTGCCTCCCAGAAGTCAATTGGAAATGAAATCTTTCTCAAAAAAGACTTTCTTCAAGAAGTTTTTTCTTGGTTACCTGCTTCCATTCAAATTTTAGCCATATTGGGTTTTCTTTATGTAAAAATTTTCGGTCTTATGTAGTTAAAATTGTCTTGAAGTTACTTGAGCAAAATTTCCCTGGTACAGCCAGGTGGATACAGCACCGGCCCTGGAGTTAGGAGGATCTGAGTTCAAATGTGGCCTCAGACACATAACACTTGCCAGCTGTGTGACCCTGTGCAAGTCACTTAACACCACTGCCTAGCAGAAAAACAGAGGGAAAAAATTTTTTCAGATACTTAGTAGGCTAGTGCAAGGCCTGTTCTACTTAGGGCACCTTATATGTCGTAATATAGTAACTTATTTGAAGATTTTCCCCTTATTTGTTCATTTTTCTTTGTACTCTTAGATCCAATCTGTATAGAGCCATGGTCTCCAAAGTGAGGACCACTAATTATGTAATTATTAGTACAATAGTATTTAGGTAGGGGAAGGGAATAAGTATTTTTATAGCACTTAGCACCTATATCTGCAAGACACTGTGCTAAGTGCTTATTATACATATTGCCTCATTCAACAAATAAGAAAATACCTTTCTAGACTTATTACCTATAATTCCTCTTCACATACATTTTAGCCCAGCCAAACTGGCTCTCTTGTTGTTCTTCACACATAACAATCCATCTCATATCCCTGTGGCCTTTGCAAAGGCTAGCTAGACTGCACATCTCAAAATCTTATCTTCCATAGCTTTCTCTGTCTGAATACCTAATTTTCTTCAAAGCTCAAATCAAGCACTGCTTTCTATAAGTAATTCAGTTCCTGACTGCCATTCTCCCAGCTTCTAGTACCTTCCCCAATAAAAATTGCTCTGTATCTACTTTGTTTGTAGTGGAGGTTATTTGAACTCTCTCTCGTCTGCTTTGCTCTGCTTTGGCTAGGACACTTCCCAGGAGCTGAGCAAATGCCCTTCTCCTTTACAGTTGCCTCGTTGCTGGCCTACTTCCAAGGACAAAATTGCCCTGGCTCCTTGCTGAGGAGTATAAATAAGGAAAGGCTGACTCCTGATTGAACCTTTGCCACCATTATGGTTATGGCAGGAGACAACTGGTCACTTATCACGAAGAGCTGCCCCATTCATTAAACTTAAAGACAATTCTTATTTGCTCACTTTCTCTTCCTGTCTGTTCAACACATTTAGAATCTTCGTGCTCTTTCTCAGACATTAAGGAAGATGGCATTGGGGGACCCTATATCACTTGACCATGTTCCCTGGTTGAATCTAAGACTGATCATCAAGGTCATAGTTGCTCTTCTACTTTGTGTTTCTTTGCCTAGCACAGGTGATCAAACAATGATCCTGAGACTGGTGTTTCTTGCCTTGAAGCAAACAACCTTATGATTTCAAGAGACTATGAACTCTGTTGCCAGTTGCCACACAGGAGGTTGACTTTCTTAGCAACCTCTCAAAGTAAAGATGACTACTGTTCAAAAACTGAGTGCTATGAACATTCTTAGTGAAGAGCTTGTTTGTCAGTCTCATAAAGATTGTTTCATGATTTAATGCTTTAAGTAGCAATCTCCTGGGAGAGTATAATAATTAGTGATTGGTTACTGCTTCATGATTTTAGTATTTGTCAATGAGTACTTGTGATTACTTTGTGTTTTTAGTATTGTGTGTGTGTGTGTGTGTGTGTGTGGAAAGAATAAATAGCTGTACTAAACTAAAAAGATATACTTTGCAATTTTTTTTTTCCTTCTTCAGTAGTATAAGAAATCCTATTAGTCCCTTCTAGGTAGACCTTGGTGTTACAAGTCATTCCTTAGCTTTAGTTTAGAAGCTTTCTAGGAGGATTTAATGAGTCAGAGAATTCAAGAAAAGTCTGGTCTCTCTTTAGGGATCAGAATCTCCTAGAGTGTGAACCTAGGGTCCCAGGAACTCAGACCTAGAGTGCCTTAGTAGAAGAGAATGCTTCCCTTCTCATCCCAAGTGTAGCATGTATATATTTTATTTATACCTATATTTGTATGTGTTGTCTCTCCTGACAAAATATAAGCTCCTTGAGGCCAGAGATTGTTTCATTTTTGTCCCAGTAGTCCCAATGCCTGGCACAAGGTAGACACTTAATAAATGCATTATGATTGTGATTTGCGTGTTGATTTTTTGACCAATTAATATTTCCCAATACATTTTCACTGTTTTCACCTGTGTTCAACTTTGCATTAAAGTCAGTCAGTCAATAAACATTTGTTAAGCACCTACGCTATATCTGGCACTGTGCTAAGGGCTCAGCATTCAAAGAAAGGCAAAAGACAGCCCCCACTTTGAAAGAGTTCATAGTCTAATGGGGAAGACAAACAACTCCATACAAATTGTATGCTGGGTACACTAGAAACCATCAACAGAAGGAAAGTGTTAGAATTAAAGGCTTCCTGTAGAAGGTGGGATTTTAACTGGGACTTAAATGAAGCCAGAGAAACCAGGAGGCAGAGATGATGACTGAGAGCACTCTAGGTATGAGGAACACAACTA